>NC_137892.1:39719115-39968231 GCF_963455335.1 Martes martes
TTTTAACTGTACTTTAAATAACCACGTATTTTTCAATAAAAAGTATGTATTATAATGTTGAAATAATTGAAATAATATCCTCAGTTTTTATAGTCTGTAATGAATAAATTAATGTCATTTATTTGAGATAATATTTTTAAATTCACCATTTCCATTTTTTAACATTTTAACTATACTTGTTCTGTTTTATGTTTACAACAGATACATTGATTAGAAGTAAGTGAAAATATAGACTCTAAGGAAACCCATTTCAACCTTGTAATAATTTAGAATTCTAGTTTATCAGCAAATATATGGAAATATTATTTGCATTTCCTAGTTATAATTTAGACATGTGTCTAATCAAATGAAGAAATTTTCAGGTTAATTTTTAAGATTAAATTTAAATCTAATCAAGCAATGATACCTTAATTCCTCAACAAATGATATTATGGACTCCAGAGCAATTATTTCAATGTGGCACACAAATTAACAGTAGTTTAAATAATATATGCACCAATTCACATAGAGCAAAAGCAATAATTTTATTTTATAGCTCCAAGGAGTTGAATTTTAATGATAGCCAAACTTTTTAAAAAAAACTCTTAAATCTCACAATAAAAGAATAAGTATGTTTTCTTTTGCTAATATTGAACAATATTAGAGGTTTTCTGGTTTGAGTTAACTATGTGTCATAGAGTAGTGGTTCTGAATCTCATAGCTTTTTATGAAAATTTAGAAGATAAAAAATTACTTAACACAAAAATTTCCTATAATCTTCATTGCCATGATTCATCAAATTAGGACAGCATTGTGGAGATGCGGGGCTGGCTCAATGATACAGCATGTGACTCTTGATTTCACAGTTGTGAGTTTGAGCCCCATGTTGGGTATAGAAGTTACTTAAAAATAAAATCTTAAGGGGGGGGACTTGGTGGCTCAGTCAGTTAAGCATCTGGCTTTAGCTCTGGTCCAGATCCAGGGTCTTGGGATTGAGTGCCACATTGGGCTCCCTGCTCAGCGGGGAGCCTATGTCTCCCTCTGCCTGTTTCTCCCTCTGCCTGGGCTCCCCCTGCTTCTGCTCTCTCTCCATCAAATAAATAAATACAATCTTAAAAAATTAATGATAAAATAGGGGCACCTGGGTGGCTCAGTGGGTTAAAAAATAGTAATAAAATAAATTAAAATAAAATAAAAATCAAATACAAATCAAATCAAATCCAAAGGAGCTCAGTCCATTAAGCGACTGCCTTCAACTTAAAGCATGATCCCAGGGTCCTGGGATCAAACCCAGCCAGTTTTGGGCTCCCTGCTCATCAGGGCAGTCTGCTTCTTGCTCTACCCCTCCCTCCCATGCATGCTCTCTCTCTCTCTCTCTGTCTCTCAAATAAATAAATAAAATCTTAAAAAAAATAAAATCTTAAAAAAAATAAAATCTTAAAAAAAAATAAGTCAACATTTTTATCCCCAGAGTCATAATTCATCCTTATATCCTTAATATTACCAGTGTCTTGGTAATGAAGACATTAAACAAAAACCTGTTACATATGAATGAATGAAAAAAAAAATGCTTTACATATATGTAGATTTAATCTGTATCTCTGATTTGTCCTTGCTTTAAGTGGAAAATTTAAAAGAAGAGAGAGAAAACTCTTCTCCAAATTTAAAGGGAAGGCAAAAGAAGTGGTGGAATTGGATGATTAGATCCATCTTTGATACAATTATACTCAACTTCTCCACATAAATCCTGATTTTTTTCTCTGTACCTGGCAACATATGGAAGTCTATGGATGATAGAAAAGAAATTGAAGATAATATTCTATTTCATGATCCTGCTGTTTTTAAAATAAATGATTACTTTTTAAAAATTAAAATGTCTATCAATCCATCTATTTATATAGCAATAATTTGGATATTTAGTCTCTTAAATTTGGGCATCTAAAAATATCCCTTTGAAATTATTTATTTTGTATTTTATGTAATTCCTATTAGAAACTGATATGATGCCTTTATTTTTCAAAAATTATGGGTAATATGAACACTATTTATTTCAGATATTCATATATGTGGGAAATTTTAGTATTTATTTGCCTGTAGACTAAATCCTGATCTATTCAAATAATACCAAAATTCACAAAAAATAACATCATGAACTCCATGTCTTTTAAACCAGAAAAATCATAATAAAGAGTTTAGACCAATTGCACAGAACTCATTTAAGCAACAACAAAAAATGGTATATATTTTATATATGTGATAGATCAACAAAAAAAGTATATTCCTCCAAACTCCTACCTACTCCCAGATGCAGTGAAATATTGCTCTTATCACAAAAAGGTATTTCCAAGTTTATAAGAAATTAAAGTTCATTGTATCTTTAAAAAGAATAAAAATTGTCTAGGAAAAAAATAGCTATATTGTCTTGAGTACCTGTATAGGAACCTCCTTTCTGAGAAAGCTCTTGTCAAATGAATTCCTGTCAAATGATTCCTAGACAAATGAAGATTACTGCACATGGTTTTTCAGAACTGCAAGGATTGAGGCTGTGAGCCAAAACTACTTAAATTTGGCATCTTTTTTGGCAATAAAACAAATAATAGATGTGGATTTAGAGGGAAAAAAACCTTAACAAAATTGCATAGCAATTTTTAATGCCTTGTTTGCCATAAATTCATGGGGATTGGTCAATAATTTCCCCAAAAAAGAATGGAGACTGCATCATATCTATAAATTGGCAGAATATATGGTTACTTTCATGGCTTAATTTGGGGAGTATCAGAAAACGCTAACTTACTAAATATAAAGCTGTCGTCATAACTGGACCTTGTAACCTGAAATCCCTACCATTGGTCTATCACTTTGTTTTTTTGTTTTTTTTTTTCCCCCTCTCCCCCATGGTCTATCACTTTGAATTATAATGACACAAAGCAGAATCATTGTTTGAGAAGGTCCTATAAGAAACCATTTTATATGCTGTCTGGACAAGGGACTGAAATATTCATATGTTAAAATAAAGAAGACCGGCGGAGAAGTCAAGATGGCAGAGAAGTAGCAGGCTGAGATGACATCGGGTAGCAGGAGATCAGCTAGATAGCTTATCTAACCATTGTGAACACCTACAAATCCAAAAGGAAATCAAAGAGAAGAAGAGCAACAATTCTAGAAACAAAAAATCAATCACTTTCTGAAAGGTAGGATCTGCGGAGAAGTGAATCCAAAGCGATGAGAAGACAGACCGCGGGGGGAGGGGCCGGCTCCCAGCAAGCGGCGGAGCAACGGAGCACGAAATAGGGACTTTTAAAAGTCTGCTCCACTGGGAGACATCGCCCCAGAGGCTAAACCGGGGGGAAACCCAGGCGGGTCAGCATAAGCCCCGGTCCCCCGGGGTCACAGAAGGACCAGGGGTGTCTGAGTGCCACAGAGCTTGCAGGCATTAGAGCGGTGAAGCCGGCTACAGCAACAAAGCCGAGGAGTGAGCTCTAAGCCCGGGGTTAACTTGTGCCGGTCGCAGGCTGGGTGGGCTCAGAGCGCGGCCAGAGGCCACGAAGACGGAAGTGACCGGGCGCTTTTCTCCAAGTGCCAGCAATTGACTGCTTCCCTCCAGGCACGACCGCAGGCCAGGGAGGCGGGGTGGTTGGGCGCTTTTCTCTGAGGGCACACTGAGGAGCGAGACCCCAAGCTCTGGGCTCCTCCAAGCCGGAGATTCGGAGGCCGCCATCTTCATTCCCGTCCTCCGGAACTCTACGGAAAGTGCTCAGGGAATAAAAGTTCCCGAAAGCAAACCCCAGTGGATTACTTAGCCTGGCCCCTGTCAAGGGCAGTGCAATTTCGCCTGCGGCAAAGACACTTGAGATTCACTACAACAGGCCCCTCCCCCAGAAGATCAACAAGAAACCCATCCAAAACCAACTTCACTCACCAAGAACAGCGGAATTCTAGAGAAGGAGAAAGCAAATCTTATCTGGACAAAATGACAAGGCGGAAAAACTCACCACAAAAAAAAAAGAACAAGAGGCAGTACCGAAGGCTGGGGACCTAATCAATACGGACATTGGTAATATGACAGATCTAGAGTTCAGAATGACGATTCTCAGGGTTCTAGCTGGGCTCGAAAAAGGCATAGAAGATATTAGAGAAACCCTCTCCGGAGAGATAAAAGCCCTTTCTGGAGAAATAAAAGAACTAAAATCTAACCAAGTTGAAATCAAAAAAGCTATTAATGAGGTGCAATCAAAAATGGAAGCTCTCACTGACAGGATAAATGAGGCAGAAGAAAGAATTAGTGACATAGAAGACCAAATGACAGAGAATAAAGAAGCTGAGCAAAAGAGAGACAAACAAATACTGGACCACGAGGAAAGAATTCGAGAGATAAGCGACACCATAAGACGACACAACATTAGAATAACTGGGATTCCAGGAGAAGAAGAAAGAGAGAGGGGAGTAGAAGGTATATTGGAGACAATTACTGGAGAGAATTTCCCTAATATGGGAAAGGGAACAAACCTCAAAATCCAGGAGATCCCAAGAACGCCCCTCAAAATCAATAAAAATAGGTCCACACCTCGTCACCTGATAGTAAAATTTACAAGTCTAAGCGACAAAGAGAAAATCCTGAAAGCAGCCCGGGAAAAGAAGTCTGTAACATACAAGGGTAAAAACATTAGATTGGCAGCGCACCTATCCACAGAGACCTGACAGGCCAGAAAGAACTGGCATGATATATTCAGAGCACTAAATGAGAAAAACATGCAGCCAAGAATACTATATCCGGCTAGGCTATCATTGAAAACAGAAGGAGAGATAAAGAGCTTCCAGGACAAACAAAAGCTGAAAGAATTTGCAAACACCAAACCAGCTCTATAGGAAATATTGAAAGGGGTCCTCTAAGCAAAGAGAGACCCTAAAAGTAGTAGATCAGAAAGAAACAGAGACAATATACAGTAACAGTCACCTTACAGGCAATACAATGGCAATAAATTCGTATTTCTCAATAGTTACCCTGAATGTTAATGGGCTAAATGCCCCAATCAAAAGACACAGAGTATCAGAATGGATAAAAAAACAAAACCCATCCATATGCTGCCTACAAGAAACTCATTTTAGACCCGAGGACTCCTCCAGATTTAAAGTGAGGGGATGGAAAACAATGTACCATGCTAATGGACATCAGAAGAAAGCTGGGGTGGCAATCCTTATATCAGATCAATTAGATTTTAAGCCAAAGACTATAATAAGAGATGAGGAAGGACACTATATCATACTCAAAGGGTCTGTCCAACAAGAAGACCTAACAGTCTTAAATATCTATGCCCCTAACATGGGAGCGGCCAACTATATAAACCAATTAATAACAAAATCAAAGAAATACATCGACAGTAATACAATAATAGCAGGGGACTTTAACACTCTCCTCACTGAAATGGACAAATCATCTAAGCAAAAGATCAACAAGGAAATAAAGGCCTTAAATGACACACTGGACCAGATGGACATCACAGATATATTCAGAACATTCCATCCCAAAGCAACAGAATATACATTCTTCTCTAGTGCACATGGAACATTCTCCAGAATAGACCACTCCTGGGTCATAAATCAGGTCTCAATCGGTACCAAAAGATTGAGATCATTCCCTGCATATTTTCAGACCACAATGCTCTGAAGCTCGAACTCAATCACAAGAGGAAATTTGGAAAGAACGCAAATACATGGAGACTAAACAGCATCCTTCTAAAAAATGAATGGGTCAACCAGGAAATTAAAGAAGAATTGAAAAAATTCATGGAAACAAATGATAATGAAAACACAACAGTTCAAAATCTGTGGGACACAACAAAGGCAGTCCTGAGAGGAAAATATATAGTGGTGCAAGCCTTTCTCAAGAAACAAGAAAGGTCTCAAATACACAACCTAACCCTACACCTAAAGGAGCTGGAGCGAGAACAACAAAGAAAGCCTAAACCCAGCAGGAGAAGAGAAATCATAAAGATCAGAGCAGAAATCAATGAAATAGAAACTAAAAAAACAATAGAACAAATCAACAAAACTAGGAGCTGGTTCTTTGAAAGAATGAATAAGATTGACAAAGCCCTGGCCAGCCTTATCAAAAAGAAAAGAGAAAGGACGCAAATAAATAAAATCATGAATGAAAGAGGAGAGATCACAACCAACACCAAAGAAATACAAACAATTATAAGAACATACTATGAGCAACTCTATGCCAACAAATTTGACAATCTGGAAGAAATGGATACATTTCTAGAGACATATAAACTACCACAACTGAACCAGGAAGAAATAGATAACCTGAACAGACCCATAACCAGTAAGGAGATTGAAACAGTCATCAAAAATCTCCAAACAAACAAAAGTCCAGGACCAGATGGCTTCCCAGGGGAATTCTACCAAACATTTAAAGAAGAATTAATTCCTATTCTCCTGAAACTGTTCCAAAAAATAGAAATGGAAGGAAAACTTCCAAACTCATTCTACGAGGCCAGCATCACCTTGATCCCAAAACCAGACAAGGATCCCATCAAAAAAGAGAATTACAGACCAATATCCTTGATGAACACAGATGCGAAAATTCTCACCAAAATACTGGCCAATAGGATCCAACAGTACATTAAAAGGATTATTCACCACGACCAAGTGGGATTTATTCCAGGGCTGCAAGGTTGGTTCAACATCCACAAATCCATCAATGTAATACAATACATTAATAAAAGAAAGAGTAAGAACCATATGATACTCTCAATAGATGCTGAAAAAGCATTTGACAAAGTGCAGCATCCCTTCCTGATTAAAACTCTTCAAAGTGTAGGGATAGAAGGCACAAACCTCAATATTATCAAAGCCATCTATGAAAAACCCACCGCAAATATCATTCTCAATGGAGAAAAACTGAAAGCTTTTCCGCTAAGGTCAGGAACACGGCAGGGATGTCTGTTATCACCACTGCCATTCAACATAGTACTAGAAGTCCTAGCCTCAGCAATCAGACAACAAAAAGCAATTAAAGGCATCCAAATTGGCAAAGAAGAAGTCAAACTCTCACTCTTTGCAGATGATATGATACTATATGTGGAAAACCCAAAAGGCTCCACTCCAAAACTGCTAGAACTTACACAGGAATTCAGTAAAGTGTCAGGATATAAAGTCAATGCACAGAAATCAGTCGCATTTCTTTACACTAACAACAAGACAGAAGAAAGAAATTGAGGAGTCAGTCCCATTTACAATCGCACCCAAAACCATAAGATACCTAGGAATAAATCTAACCAAAGAGGCAAAGAATCTATACTTAGAAAACTATAAAGTCCTCATGAAATAAATTGAGGAAGACACAAAGAAATGGAAAAATATTCCATACTCATGGATTGGAAGAACAAATATTTTGAAAATGTGATTCTACCTAAAGCAATCTACGCATTTAATGCAATCCCTATCAAAATCCCATCCATTTTTTTTTAAAGAAATAGAACAAATAATCCTAAAATTTATATGGAACCAGAAAAGACCTTGAATAGCCAAAGGAATATTGAAAAAGAAAGCCAAAGTCGGTGGCATCACAATTCTAGACTTCAAGCTCTATTACAAAGCTGTCATCATCAAAACAGTATGGTACTGGCACAAAAACAGACACATAGATCAATGGAACAGAATAGAGAGCCCAGAAATAGACCCTCAACTCTATGGTCAACCAATCCTCGACAAAGCAGGAAAGAATATCCAATGGAAAAAAGACAGCCTCTTCAACAAATGGTGCTGGGAAAATTGGACTGCCACATGCTGAAAAGTGAAATTGGACTATTTCCTCACACCACACATGAAAATAGACTCAAAATGGATGAAGGACCTCAATGTGAGAAAGGAATCTATCAAAATCCTTGAGGAGAATGCAGGCAGAAACCTCTTTGACCTCAACCGCAGCAACTTCTTCCTAGGAACATCGCCAAAGGCAGCAGAAGCAAGGGCAAAAATGAACTATTGGGATTTCATCAAGATCAAAAGCTTTTGCACAGCAAAGGAAACAGTTCACAAAACCAAAAGACAACTGACAGAATGGGAGAAGATATTTGCAAATGACATATCAGATAAAGGGCTAGTATCCAAAATCTATAAAGAGCTTATCAAACTCAATACCCAAAGAACAAATAATCCAGTCAAGAAATGGGCAGAGGACATGAACAGACATTTCTGCAAAGAAGACATCCAGATAGCCAACATACACCTGAAAAAATGCTCCACATCACTGGGCATCAGGGAAATACAAATCAAAACCACAATGAGATACCACCTCACACCAGTCAGAATGGCTAAAATTAACAAGTCAAGAAATGACAGATGCTGGCGAGGATGCGGAGAGAGGGGAACCCTCCTACACTGCTGGTGGGAATGCAAGCTGGTGCAACCACTCTGGAAAACAGTGTGGAGGTTCCTCAAAAAACTGAAAATAGAGCTACCTCATGACCCAGCAATTGCACTACTGGGTATATATCCTAAAGATACAAACGTGGTGCTCCGAAAGGGCACGTGCACCCAAATGTTTATAGCAGCAATGTCCACAATAGCCAAACTGTGGAAAGAGCCTAGATGTCCATCAAGAGATGAATGGATAAAGAAGGTATG
Organism: Martes martes; assembly: GCF_963455335.1. Taxonomy (NCBI): domain Eukaryota; kingdom Metazoa; phylum Chordata; class Mammalia; order Carnivora; family Mustelidae; genus Martes; species Martes martes. Next base: position 39,727,729 of record NC_137892.1, read on the forward strand.
GTATATATACACAATGGAATACTATGCAGCCATCAAAAGAAATGAAATCTTGCCATTTGCGATGACGTGGATGGAACTAGAGGGTATTATGCTTAGCGAAATAAGTCAATCGGAGAAAGACAACTATCATATGATCTCTTTGATATGAGGAAGTGGAGATGCAATGCGGGGGGGTTGGGGGGAGGTAGGAAAAGAAAAAATGAAAAGATGGGGTTGGGAGGGAGACAAACCATAAAAGACTCAATCTCAAAAAACAGACTGAGGATTGCTAGGGGGAGGGGGGACGGGAGAGGGTGGTGGGGAAATGGACATTGGGGAGGGTATGGGCTATGATGAGTGCTGTGAAATGTGTAAACCTGGCGATTCACAGACCTGTACCCCTGGGGATAAAAATACATTATATGTTTATTAAAATAAAAAATTAAAAAAAAACTCTCTTTACTTGGATATTGTATGGTCATATAGAGAAAATCTGAGGGAATCCACTGCTACAACAACAACAAGCCAAAACAAACAAAACAAAACTAGTAATTGCAAGAACTAGCAATTTAGCTAGCAAAGCCACAGGACATTATATAAATGTACAAAAAAAATCTATTTTCATATATTAGCATTGAACAACTTGAAAGTAAAATGATAAGTACAATATAACCATCAAAAATATGAAATAATTAGGATAAATTGAATGATAGATGTGCAAGACCTACACAGTAAAAAAATCACAAAATATGGCTGAGAGATTGAAGAGCTAAATAAATGGAGATACATACTGTATTCACATATTCTGCAAAGATTGAAATCTGAGTAAATGTAGTTAATTATACCTCAATAAAGTTGATTTTTTCTTGAGATATAATTCATATACTTTACACATTACCCCTTTAGGTGCAAATCAGTGGGTTTTAGTATATTAAGCCATGTTGTAAAAACATCATGATTTTCTAATTCAAGAATATTTTCGTCACCCTAAAATGAAATCACAGTCTATTAGCAGTCACTCCCATTCTTCCCTCCCTCTAACCCCTGGCACAAATAATTAACTTTCTGTCTCTAGAGATTTTCCTATTCTGGATATTTCACATACATGCAATCATGACAGCTTTTATGTCTGACTACTTTCACTTAGTATAATGTTTTCAATATTCATGTGTGTTTTAGCATATGTAAGTATTTTATTCCCTTCATAGTCAAAGAATATTCTCTTGTATGGATATATCACAATTTTGTTTATCCATTCATCAGCTGATGGACATTTGAGTTGTTTCCACTTGTTAGCTATTCTGAAGAGCTAGTATGAACATTGGTGTGTAGGTTTTGTTGTGAACCAGTCTTGTCAGTTCTTGTGTGTACCTAGGTGTATATACCTAGGAATGGAACTCCTGGGGCACATGGTAACTATGTTTAACTTTTGAGGCACTGTCACAGTTTCCACAGTGGCTCTACCATTCTACAGTCCCAGCAGCAGTGTAAGAGGGTGCCAGTTTCTCTACATTCTCATCAAAACCTGCTATGGTCTTTTTTTTTTTAATTTTTTTTAAATTACTGCTCTTCTAGCAGGTGTGAAGTGGTATCTTATAGTTTTGCTTTGCATTTACCTATTTAATGATATCAAGCATTATTTTATGTGCTAACTGGCCAATGGTGTATCTTCATAGGAGAAATGACTTCAAATTCTTTGGCCATTTTTTAACTAACTGGCTAAAGTCTAATCCTATACTTTTATTTGCAAGTAAAAAGTTTTTGGTTACTAACTCAATCTATTTAATTGTTATAGTTCTGTTAGTAATTTGTCAATTTCATACAAATTATCTCACTTTTGCCTTATAGTTATTCTTAGCATTTCCTTATAATTGATTTTAATTCTATAAATTCTGTAGTAATGTTCCCTATTACAGTTATAATTTTGGTACTTTGTTTTCTTGTGCTGTCCAGCTATCAGTTTGTCATTTTTTTAAATGTTTCAAAGAACACAATTTTAGTTTTGTTAATTTTCTCTATTACTTTTGGGTTTTCTATCATTTATTTCTGCTACTTATGTTTGATTTTGGTTTAGTTTGTTCATGCTTTCTTGTTTCTTTAGTTAGAAAGTTAGGTTATTAATCTCTTTTTTTTTTAACACAAGCATTTATAGATATACATTTCCCTCTAAACACTACTAAACAGTACTCTAAACACTACTCTAGCTTCATCCCATAAATTTTGGTTTATTTTATATTTGTTTTACTTATCTGAAAGTATTTTTTAAAGACATTTATTATTTATTTGAGAAAGAAAGAGAGAGCATGGTGAGGAGGGGCAGAAGGAAAGGGAGAGAGACAATCTCAAATCTGATGTTGTGCCTCTCCAGGTAATTTTTGTACTTTTCAACTCTTTTCTTTTACTTATAATTTTTTCTCTCTTTATTCTCTATTCAGTTAGACATTATACTCATACTAACAGTTTTTAAAACTGAAGCTTTTTAGTTAGCCTGTTTTCTGCTTCAACTGTTATCCACTGTCTCAGGCAGCTGCAAATTTAAATAACTGCCTCTGTTTGCTTTCAGTAACACCCCAAATGAAAATACTTTTCTTCTCGTAGCTCTTTCAGAATTCCTTTATTCCTTTGTGAAACATTAATGATTTTCACCTATTCCTTTTTATGATACTTCATTGCCTAAGAGAACCTTGGGAAGAGAAACTTTTCTGGGTCTGATCTGTCCTCCATGAAGCAACAGGCTTAGACCTCTTTTGACAGCTTCACTCCTCTCCATATCCTCACCTAAAACAGTTAGTTCCAGAAATACCATGTGGCAAGAAATCACCGGTTTTCCCCAAATTTTATCCCACTTAATTTCCCGAGACTCCTGTTTCATTTCTTATGCCCTAATCAAGAATGGATTTTCTTAGAAAAATTTAAAATTAAAAAAAAATAATTTCTATGCTCTTCCTCAAGGCTATTTAATTCTTCTAAGATTACATTTGGAAGGAGTCAAATTAGAGCTCCAAAGAAACTCACAAAAAGTTTTCTATTTGTTCTTGCCAAAATTGATATATAGTCTCTCTCTGACAAAAAAACATTCTCATAATCCTGAAGTTCAATTCAATTCTAGTGTCCAGCATACTTATATTCTCTGGATTCAGTTCTTTGCCATTGTTAAGTGATTTCAATAGTAGAACAACTTCTCTTTTTCTTTAGAACTGTAAAAATGGTTTTTATTGTATCTTTAGACACATTAAACAACATATAAAACAAACACTGTATAATATTCCTCTTTTTAAAGCAGATATGATTCAAGCCCCTATCACATATTAAATGCCTATCTATGTACTAAAAACTGTAGTTTTTGAGAAATAAATTTTATGGTTTACATGGAGATTTTGGAAATGGGGAAATCAAAAAGAGCGGGAGCCGTCCGGAAAAACGAATGAGTGAGTGAGGAAAGGAAATGAAGTGAGCATTAAAGAGTGAGTAGGATTTATGAAAACAGAGGAAATTCAGAAGAGCAGTCATGCCCCAGAGTCAGATCATGAAGTCAGTCAAATAAATCCTGAACTATCAAGCCTGACAGACCCAACGTTTCTTTCTAAGGTAAATGTTGAGAATGCAGAACTGCTGCTTCAGGCTGGTTATAAGGCTTTGTGGAATGGTATTCTCTCATCCCTCTAAAATGGATGGGGAGTTGCATAATATAAAAGTCTTTTCTTCATCAAAAAGGAAAAAAAAAATCCCTTCCTCTTCTCTTTAATTTATTCTTCCTTCCATAGCTGGCTAGATGAGTTTGTCCAGGTATTTTAGAAATACTTATTTCATTCTCTCCCCGCCCCCACTTCCCTAAGTAACCTAGAAAATATTTCACTAACCAGAGTGTTTTGTAAAAAATAAGATTGTTACCGAGTCCAAAAAGAGTTTAAGAAAAGGAAAAATAGGCGCTGCTTTGGCCCGTAAGGCTACAGTAAATGTAACACAAGCAGAAACATGAAAAGATTTGCACAGAGGCTTGTTCTTAACTCTTGCTTCTCCCTCTACCAGGAGAAATTTCCCTTTGTAATCTGTTGGAAGATAAGAGGTGTGAAGTTGAACTGACTTGTCCCAATCAACCCAGCAGAGACCATCTTCAATGCACAGATAGTCAAACCCCAGGTATGTGAGTGAGCCCTGTCAAGATCAGCAGAGTCAACTGGCAGACACTTTAAAGAGCCAGCTACTGCACGGGGCATGAACAGTAACAGCCAAGCAGTGTCCAGATCCACAGAAGCCGTAAGACATACCAGACACAAATGTTTATTGTCATGTGCCTCTGAGTTGTGGGTGATATGTCAGGAAATACTCCTGGATCCCTAGACGACTAATCTGTTTCTCCTGGAAACAGATGAACTTTTAACTCACCTTATGACCAAAGATAAAACCTTTTTACATCCACAAAAAGTAATACTCTTTAGTAACTTCCTCAGGGTAGCTTGATTAAGCCAAAACTAGATTTTTCAGCCTGCCTGAAACTGCTGTACCCCGAGAGCTCTTGCCTGTCCAGAAGGATTCCTCATGATTTCAGGATTCTTCCTGAAATTATAAGGTAACCAAGAGACACTAGAAAGTCCCTTGAGCATGAACTAATTACTACTGGATTGCTGAGGTTTTACTTGTTTGTTTTTGGTATTGTTCTGCTGTTGTCTTTATTTTCTTCTTTTCCAAAAGAAATAAAAGGAGGATGTAGTATTATAGTCATATCTCTATCAAATTTGAGGAAGTTAGGGCACTTGGGTGGCTCAGTTGGTTGGGCGACTGCCTTCAGCTCTGGTCATGATCCCGGAGTCCCGGGATTGAGTGCCACATCGGGCTCCCAGCAACGTGGGGAGTCAGCTTCTCCCTCTGACCTTCTCCTCTCTCATGTTCTCTCTCACTCTCTCTCTCTCAAATAAATAAAATCTCTTAAAAAAAATTGAGGAGGTAATAGAGAAAAAGTAGAACTCACCATTTTAAATACTGAATAGAATGTGCATTTTCTTAATCCTGGCATAATTTACTCATTCATAATTGCCTAGATCTTAAAGACATCTGAACATTTTTATTATATACCTGGGAACTGTCATGGAATGTCCACCATGTGCATTTACATATAAAATGACTTACATTTGCATGGCAGGTGAAGTTGCAGGATAATTGCCTAGAGCTTTCTACTTCTTACAGCCTTGAAATCAGATACTATATATGTCTGTACAGGTATAGGTTATGCTGTTTTACAAATTACTATGAACTAAGCCTCTACCAAGAGGCAGGCAGTAGAGAAGGGATAGAATTCCCTACCATTAGGTAGAAGTATTCTCAGTGGTCTCTTCATCCTTATAAAACTCTCATTGAAGTTTTTCTGTTACTCCTTTCCCTCTTCTAAATCCACTCTCCATGTTTCTCTCCACAACCGGAGGCTATTCTGTCCTAACTACGTTTATACATCCAGTGCCTTTAGGTGTTCAGCTGGTAGGGTACTTCTGGTAGGAGATCATGAAGATGGTGAAATGAGGGTACTTATCCAGAACACCCTCCCTTGCAAGATTTCCTGGGGTTGCCAAAGGTCACTTTTCTCTCAAGACAGAAGACCTTATTCCACCTTTTTCTGATCCCAGGCTTTGGTAACACACTTCTTACCCACATCCCTTAGGGCATTGGGGTAAACTCCTGGTTACTGCACCATCCCTTGTTTCCTTTATCCCATACCTTTTTCATACCTATGCAAGTTATTATAAATAAAGCCTCCTAGAATTATAATTATCCTGTATTGAATTGGCTCTCTGTTTTCTGTGGGGACACTAGCTGGTAAACTCTTTAATCGTGGTCCTCAAAATTTTCCTTTTTATTGAACAACAAACTTTTTGTGGGAGCTATAAATGTGTGGCTGAGCTCATGGGTAAATTAGAACTGCCTGACTATTGGTAGGACAGTTTGATACCTGTGAGCCATGGCAGAGAGAACAAATTTTGTGACACAGTATAACATGGTATCAAGCTTATAATGGAGAAAATGCAAGGCTGAACTCTCTTCGGACTGTATAATCTCGTTGGTAACCTAAGCTTTAACTTCCCCATTTTTGAGATAAGCCATTTGACTACTTATTCTGTTCATCTTCAGCAGGATTCTTGAGAAAATTAAATGAAATAGCAAGTAAGGATACACAGAGAAATATAAAATGTAAAGAGCAGTTTTTGTTTAATTTTGGGAATATTCTATTTTTATGTGATTTTTGGCCCAATTAAACTAAAATGTATAAGACTTACAAACTTGTACTTATTTGAGTCCCCTTATATGTATAGTTTTTTTCCTATTAAAATTAGGATGAATTTCCAGGTGTATTAGTGTATCTCACTTAAAGGAAAAATCCAATAATGTACAGAGTTTCTTCACTAATTTCACTAAGTAAATCTAATTTCTGCAACATCGTTATTTTGCTGAATCTAAGTCGTTCCCATGAGTATATATTATAGAAATCACCTAGCTACGATTTATGGCTGCTCACTGATTGTTTCACGATGCTAAACATCTAGAAGGCATTTCGATTCTCTCTCTCCCTCCACCGCTCCCTCCCTTCTTTCCTCCCTTTGTCTCTCTGGGTTACTCATGGAAACAGCACACATCATGGAGCAGTACGTGTGGTCTATTTGTCATCATCCACTGCCAATGAAACCTTAATAAGCTAGTCTCCACTACGGGTCCTTGCTTGGGGTAGTGGCTGAGTCAGTGATTCTTATCATGTCTGAAGAAACACCACCCATCAGGGGTCGCATTTACATGCTCTATTGAAAAAGAACTTTAGCTAAAAGTGTTCTAATAGTTCAGATCCTGCTGTGAAACATATGTGAAGAGACATTAACCACCTATATGTGTTAGGAATGTAAGAAACATGGAAAAACTGTGCAGTTTTTACAAACTGGCATAATAATTGAAACTTAATGAGGAGGTTCTCTGGGTAGAAAAATGACCTCTTGTTGCAGTGTCACTGAGTTCCCACTTTCTATCAGGGAGCTGGAAAAATGAATGAATAAGAACATAAACAGCAAACTCAGTCCCACTGAGTCCATTTTTTTGCTCAGTGCTGATCACTTTCTAGGTGTTCCTTTTGCCACTTAAGTATTCAAAACAGTTTTTTTTTTGGTTTTTTTTTTTGCTTGGCTGATTGGGATTTTTTAAGTTTGTAAAAAAAAAAAGACAAAAACAAAAGAGAGAGACTTTCTCCTAGGGTTTTCACTCAGTATTCTGGTATAGAGTTAGTGAGCTTCCAACTAATCCTGACTTAATCTTAGTGACACAGTTGCAAGTAAACCCTAAAATTCCAAATTTGTTGAATTTGAACTGCTAGGCTCGTTACTGCAATGTTCAAAAACAACCTGCCTTTTTAGAGAGCATTTTTCTTCTAAAAAACCAATGGATTTAGCGCAGTATTTCTCAAGAGACAAAAATTGTCTTTGGTTTTTTGGTGCTTGTGTTGCCTGGTCATCCCAGGCTTGTAGACTGTCTCCTTGGCTAACCAAGGCCCTCCACTATTCAGAGCTATTTTCCAGACCTAAGTTTTTCAGTGACCGCTGGTTCCGTTTTCTTTTCAAAAAAAGTTTTTGTAAAATATTTAGCCAACGTTTTCTCCTTTTTCTCATCTAGATAAAATTCCTTATCCATCTAAGCTCATTTTATCATTTACCACCGTAATGCAGTTATTAATGGAACAACCTCAAGTTTATGTTCATTCCGTAAGTTTGCTCCATGCCTCCCCCCAACTTTTTCCTACTGTCATCCTTCAGCTCTTACTGATCTTGTTGGATCTTGCAACCTGTGATGCTAGTAACATAGTGTATTTCTATTTTTTAATGGACTAACATGCTATCTCTAACCCAATTTTTTCAGAACTGGTAAATTGTAACTGTTGGAGAAATGATTGTGGGACTACTTTATGTTAAAGTATCAGAAGCGTTTGTGTGAATATGGAAAAACAGAAACTCTTAAGACACTGCAAATGCAAATGTAAAATTGTGTGCAGCCATTTTGGATTTCAATTTAGCTATTTTATGATTATATCAAATGTATATACATTATATATGGGGTGCCTGGGTGGCTCAGTATGTTGTGACCAACTCTTGGTTTCTGCTCAGTTCATGATTTTAAGGTCTAGAATGAAGCCCTGCCTTGGGCTCCTGTCTCAGCGAGGAGTCTGCTGCTCTTTCTCTCCCTCTGCCCCTCCCCCTCATGTGCTCTCTTTCTCTTTCTCTCTCAAATAAATAAATAAATAAATCTTTATTATATAAACCAACCATTCAACTCTTAGGAATTTAGTGAAGAGAAATGAAAACATACATCAATACAAAATTGTATACCCATGTTTATAGAAATTTTGTTTGAATTAAGCAAAACCTAGAAACATCAATTGTTCGGAAACAGGTGAATGGATAAACAAATGGTATATCCACACACACACAAAAAAACTACTCAGCAATCAAAAGAATAAAATATTAATGTATACAACATGAATAAATCTTAAAATAATAATGCCATGTGGGGAAAAAAGAGATGTACATTCATGCATATGATCCCATATATTTATATTTCTAGAACATGACAACTAATGTATCATTACAGAAAACAGATCATTGGTTACTGGGGCTGGGGCTGGGTATGGATTAGTTGAGAAAAGACATTGTAAAGGGAGTCAAGAAAACTTTTTGGGGGCAATGTTTCTGTTTATTATCTTGATAGTAGTGATAGTTTCATTGTTCAAGACATAAATTACAGCTTAAAAATTTCTATGCTTTATACCTATGTATTTTATTAAATATCAGTTACCTTTCAACAAATTTGTTATGAAACATAGTATAAGAAAAACAGGGCATGGCTTCATAAAGAAAATACTAAGTTGTTGAAAGATAATGTTTAGTTTTAGAGAATATGACAAGTGATTTTGTGAAAAGATACTGAAAATCAGAGAAAAATGGAGGAAACAAATATTTTCAAATGGAGTATTACATTAATAGTTACAAAACCAGTAAAATTCCAGTTATATCTCTTTGTATTCATAATATAATATAAATCTCAGTGTTTATAGGCTAATGACAGGTTGCTATGGCTTCAAATAAGTGATTATCTCTTTAATCTCCTTAGGGATGAGTTGTCACTTCCTAAGAACTGAAATGATTGCCTGGTTTAGGACTTCACTCAGGTGAAGCAAAACATTGCTCTCACCTTCCCTGAGCATTTACCTTCCTGCCAGCACAGCTATTAAATTAGAGAGGTGCATAGGCCTATATAGATCCAACTAAGCTATATAAATTAAGAGAGAAAGCAAATACTAAATTTCTGTAATTGAAATTTATGGATAATGATTTTATTCATCAAAAAACTATAGTTTAAAAATGTCTGTTTTACACTTAGGCCAGCTATGTAATAGAGATGGAGAATGAGAAAAGGAAAAAGTGGGTAAAAAAAGAGGGAAAAAAATGGTTGAGACACACCTAGATAGAAAGAATGGGAAGTTGAGCAAAACAAAATAATATAAAACAAAAGAAAAGCTAAAAACCAGAGGTGGAAAGGGAACTATGTAAAAAGAATTTGAAGGAACAAAAGGGACTTGAATGGTAAAGAGTGATGTTTCTTTATTTTTTTTAATCACTGTAGGATAGAATATAGATGAAATGTATATGAACTTTTTTACCTATTTATATGCAGAAAGCACCAAAATATTTTGATCTGTTTATATGGCATCAAAAAAGATGGAGGTAAATATTTGTAGAACATCTATCTCAATAAGATTTCTTTCATTTTTTGGATATTTTAGATTTGACCTGTTAGAACTTTTAAGGTCTTTTGGCAGTCGGTTAACTTTTTAATTATTTTTATTTTTTTAATTTAATTTTATTTATTTATTTGACAGAGAGAGAGAGAGATCACAAGTAGGCAGAGAGGAGGTGGGGGTGGGAAGCAGGCTCCCTGCTGAGCAGAGAGCCCGATGCAGGGCTTGATCCGAGGACCCGGAGATCATGACCTGACCCGAAGGCAGAGGCTTAACCCACTGAGCCACCCAGGTGCCCCAATTATTTTTATTTTTTTATTTAAATTTTTATTCACAGCACTCACCATAACACATACCCTCCCCAATGTCCATCACCCAGCCATCCTATCCCTACCCCCCAACCCTCAGTTTGTTTCCTGTGATTAAGAATCTCTTATGGTTTGTCTCCCTCCCCAGTCCCATATAAATAATTTGTAGAGGTCTTTATTTTGTACTTTTAAATATTAAATAAACAGTAGAAGGGAAGGAAGGAAGGAAGGAAGGAAGGAAAAGCAAGAAGGAAGGAAATAAAGAAGAGAAAAGAAGGTAGAAAGGAAAAGGAAAGAAAAGGAAGGGAGGAAGGGAGGGTAGGAGGAAGGAAGGAAGCAAGCAAGCAAGCAAGCTAGCTTAGTAGGATTGAGGAAGGGTGGGTAGGGGAACTTTGATTAGATTTCCTCATCAGTTCACAACCCTGCCCTCTCAGACCTTGAAAATTATATTCATCTGAATCAGGAAATCCCCCCCTTACTGGATTAGATGAACAGTTTACTTGGAAATTGCAGACACTAGTCTTTTCATACGTCACCTATCTGAATGCACAGTGCCTTCTGCCTATCCAGAACTAACTGGATACTCAATATTTTTAAACGTTAGGCAAATACTAGCTGGGCAAATTTAAAGTGAATGTGAACACTATGATAGACCTCTATTTCTTGGTTTCTTGAGATTTCCTTTTAATGCAATTAAAATAATGCTTTAACCCCAAATAAAAGAGCATCTTTAATTTAGGACTTTTATAAAACAAACCAGATAATGGTGTATTTTGCTACACATACTTCCATAGAGGAAATTAGGGACAAATGGATTTTCCAGTCAACTTCTGAGTGTCAGGTAGAATAGGTTTTGTTTACTCTGTAGAAAACAGAATTATTCAACAAAAGATGAGAGATGTCTTAAATTCTAAAATAAATTACAAGCAAACCCATAGCTATAATGGAATTCTTTCTGTGTCCCTCCAGGAAAGTTTCCAGTGATCTCATATGATATTATTGACTTTCACTACAAACTGAAGTGCTCAGCTGCAAGTTCTGAGAAATTATTGGCTGAAATTTAAAGGAGTAATGACAACTTAATAATACTGCCACATTTATTTAGGAAATCTAGAACACAAATATGATTTAAAAATGACTATGAATTAGGGAAATAAGATTTAAAATATATTCCTTATAGCTTTAAAATTAATATAAATAACATTAAATTTTATTTATTTTTAAAGATTTATTTATTTTAGAGAGAGAAAGACCGCATGCAAGTGGGGGAAGGGGGAGAGGGAGAGATATCCTCAAGTAGACTCCCCACTGGGCAAGGACTCCGTTGCTGGGCTCAATCCGAGGACCACAAAATCATGAGCTGAGCCAAAATCAAATCAGACACATAACCAACTGAGCCACCCAGGTGTCCCCTAAATAGTGCTTCATTTTAAAAAGAGACTTATTACTCATATGTTTTTATAATTATTAATATTAACAATGGAATGAATCTTTAGTATTATCTAATTCCAGGCATTTTGTTTCCAGAAATTATATAAATAAAAACCACCAAACTAGTTGAAACCTCTGAATTTTAAGAATGAAGAACAAAGGTTGCATTGATTTGTCCAGTGTCATAGGCCTATCATAGGTATAGACGCTTCTTGACTAAAGATTCTGTGGCTCCTTGATCATGCCTCTTTACAACATACTCTAAATATTTTCTCTCAGTTGTTAGCACGTATGATCAAATGGTAGTTTGTGTCTTGATCAAAAATTAAAATGAAGCTTGTTCCTTTTCTTTCAAGTGGTTTCCAGTAATGCCTTTAACTCTTAAGCAATCTTGCTGGAAAATAAGAGGTTTGGGGTTTGTATAAGACTGAACTTCTGAACTCGTGGAGTCTTAGTGGCTCCCCTAACATTGCCAAGCTAATGACCTGGCTTTTTACTTTAATAAGAAAATTATTATTTTTTTAAAGATTTCATTTATTTATTTGACAGAGAGAGAGAGACAGCAAGAGAGGGAACAGGGGGAGAGGGTGAGGGAGAAGCAGGCTTCCCACTGAGCAGGGAGCCTGATGCGGGGCTCAATCCCAAGACCCTGGGATCATGACCTGAACCAAAGGTAGATACTTAATGACCATGTAGCCCAGATGCCCCAACTTTACTAAGAAAATTAAAGCAATAGGGAAGTCCCCAAACATCCACCACCCACGAGCGCCTACAGCCACATACTCCTAGCCACGCCAATGTCCAGAGATAGCACTTTCAGTTATGTTTGATCCTTACCACTTTTGACAACTCAAAACTATCCCTACACAGTTCTGTGCTTTCCTTCATATATCATTATTTTTTTTTTCCTTTCTACTAAATCATTCTCATCTAGTGCAGCATGCCATTTTTTTTTTTTTCTGAAAACAAAACCTTGCACTGATCTGCTTCCACTGCCAGTTACTGCCCTGTTTCTTTGCTATCCTTTGCAAAGGATAACAACATACTCCTTTTTTTAAATTTTTTTAAGATTCTATTTATTTGTTAAGAGAGAGAGAGCACAAGCAGAGAGAAAAGCAAGCTAAGAGAGAAGCAGGCTCTCTACTGAGCAAAGAGCCAGAAGCAGAACTCAATTCCAAGATGCTGGGATCATGACCTGAGCCAAAAGCAGATGCTTAACCAACTGAGCCACCCAGGCACCCCACAGCATGCTTCTTCAGAGAGTTGTTAACGCCAGTATTTCCTATTCTTTTTTTTTTTTTCAATCCCTCTTAACACTATAAGTATATATCCATTCCAAAGAGTCTTCTGTCTAAAACGTGCCTCATGTAAGAACAATACCAGCCATCTCCAGGTTGCCTGGAGTCTCCTCCCTGCTAGGCCTTCACTAGGGAACCAATACTGATGGAGCAACCACTATTTGAAATATTAATTTCAAAGAGCCATAAAATGCTTGAGTGAAGAAATGACACATACCCCAGCTCACTACCAACCCCACAGCCCCAACCACCCTTTTCCCAAATCCATATCCAATCTGCCAACAAGTCATTTCAATATCTGGCCACTTCTCTCTATCTGTATTGCTAATATCCAAGCCAACATTATCTTTTTCTTGAATTATAGTAATAAATTCATAACAAACAGGTCTCCTCACTTCTTATTTACATCTCAACATTTTATTTCCAACACAGTAGACTGAGAGATTATTTTAAAATATTTAGCATCTTTATCATTCAGCTTATTAAAAAAAAAAAAAGGAAATTCTAACCATGCTACAATAGGGATGAACCTTGAAGACATTATGCTGGTGAAATTAACCAGTCACAAAACACAAATATTATGTGCTTCTGCTTACATGAGGTACATAGAATAGTTAAATTCATAGAGGCAGAAAGTAGAACGGTGATTGCTAGGGGCTGGAGGGAAAAAGAGAATGGGGAGTTATTGTCTAATGGATACAGAGTTTCAGTTTGGGAAGAAAGTTCTGGAGATGGATGGTAGTAATAGTTGCTGGGCAATGTGAAATTAAGTCATGCATGTCACTCCTCTGCATCCCTTTCTGAAGACTCTCAGCTTCTCTTGGAGAAATACACCAAAGTCCATACTTGACCTGTGTGGCCACGCATTATCCATCTGTGCCCAGTAACATCTGTGATCATGTCACCTGCTCTTTTCCCCTAAAGTACTTTGTTCCAGCCACGCTGGCCTCTTTGTAACACTATTATCTTGTGCCCTTTGCTCTAGGTATGACTGATTCTCTCTCTACTAGGTAATCTTTGGTCAAATCTCATCTTCTGAGTTGCCTTGATCACACTATTTACAATGTTATACACATCCTTTTTTAAAAGATTTATCTACTTATTTCAGAGAGAGAGAGAGAGAGAGAGAGAGAGAGAGAGTACAAATGGGGACAGGGTCAGAGGGAGAGAGAGAATCTCAAGCAGACTCCCTACTGAGCCCAGAGTGGGACATGGACTTGATCTCAGGACTCTGAGATCATGATCTGAGCCAAAACCGAGTTGAATGCTCAATTGACTGAACCACCCAGGTGCCCCATTTATATACATCTCTAACTGTACTTACCACTAGCCCACTATACATTTTGTATAGTATCTAATATCCTCTAAAATATGTAATTTACTTAGTTATTATGTTTGTTTGTTTATTACTTGCTGTGTGCCTCCAGTCACTAGAATCTAAATTCTCCTGGGTAGAAAGTATTGCTCTTTAGCTTCTTGATGTATTAAAAATGCCAAGGACTCGGGTTGCCTGGGTGGCTCAGTGGGTTAAACCCTCTGCCTTCGGCTCAGGTCATGATCTCAGGGTCCTGGGATCGAGCCCCGCATCGGGTTCTCTGCTCGGTAGAGAGCCTGCTTCCTCCTTTCCTCCTCTCTCTGCCTGCCTCTCTGCCTACTTGTGATCTCTGTCTGTCAAATAAATAAAATCTTTTTTTTTTTTAAGATTTTATTTATTCACCTGACAGACAGATCACAAGTAGGCAGAGAGGCAGGCAGAGAGAGAAGGGAGGAAGCAGGCTCTCCGCAGAGCGAGAGCCCGATGCGGGGCTCGATCCCAGGATGCTGGGATTGTGACCTGAGCCGAAGGCCGCGGCTTTAACCCACTGAGCCACCCAGGCGCCCCTAAATAAATAAAATCTTAAAAAAAATGCCAAGGACAGTGTTAGACTAATATGAGGTGCTTAATAAATATTTGTTGAATGTTGAATAAATAAATGTCATTCTATACCCCCAAAGTATGATCATATTTGATCTGTTGGCCTTCCGATCTCAGTAACTCTTGAAGAATATATTTGCTCTCATGTTCCAGGTAAGCTCCACAGGTCACAGTTATTGGAATATTCTTTCATACCAAGTAGCTGACAATTACTTGAATTAGACATTGCTTTTACTATTATTCAATTGTGTATTTTTTATCAGCCTCTGTCCTTATTACTTTTACAACAGCTTTGCTTTTTGCCCTTATTAATTATTATGGTACTTATAAATTATTTTTAGAGACAACTATTATTTATTTGTGGGGGATTTAACATGACTTGTAGAAATGGTATATGCATATCATCTGAAATTTTATGCAATTTATTCCAATTAGATGGTGTTATCAATATTTGGTAATAACTCTAAGTACATGATTTTATCATGTGTTTGAACGTTGAATGTGAATAGCAGGAACATTTAAATTTAAAACAATCAGAAGCAATAATAGTTTTGTTTATTTATTTATTTATTTATTTAGACTTTCCAATTGTTTTATAATTTTAGGCTCTGATGGTTCAAAAATGGCATGGAAATTATCCTTTCTAATTTAACATTTGACATTCTATAAGAAAACTCATTCTTCCACCCATTGGGGTAAATGCCAATAATATTTATACCTAGAATTTTGTGGCCATTTAAGATTGCTCTTATAAAAAACAGCAGCTCTGGGTTGCTTGGGTGGCTCAGTTGGTCAAGTGGCCCACTCTTGATTTTGGCTCAGCTCATGATCTCAGGGTCATGAGATTGAGCCCCATATTGGGCTCAGCATGGAATCTGCTTGAGATTCTCTCCTTCTCCCTCCACACCTCCCCCCACACACTCTCTCTCACTCTCTCTCTAAAATAGAAAAAAAAAGAAAAGAAAAGCACCAAGTATTTGCCTATATACCAGGCATCAAAATCATTTAAAAAGTATTTGTTGAATGCATTCAGTATGCCCTTCTCTATACTCAAAACTGTATACAGAGAATTCATTTCATTCTGTTTTATACTTTTAAAATTATTTCATCAAAATAATTTCACAAATCCACTAGAACACCTTCTGAAATTTATATATAGACAGACATTTTACACAATAAAGTCAAAGTAAATGTTAAAGATTTGGTCTTGCAATTATGTTTGCACTTTGCAAAAATGGGCTTTGGAGTAGTGGTTAACTTCCCACTCCATACCCCATACCTGGAGAAGAGTTGGTTCCCCTGCATGTTGTCTCAATCATTGCCTTTGAGTAACCCTGGGAATAACGACTTGAAAACCCCTACATTTGTACCAGCAATCAATTCAGATTCCAAAGGAAAAAAACTTTTAGCTGAATTATACCACTTAATGATACTGCACTTTAGCTTGAAAAATAATATAGCTGGCTATATATGAAAATCCTCAGTATTTTAAAACATGCAAACATATGTATGTATACATGGTCTAATTCTTCAAACTCCATTATATTGATTGTCCTTTTTTGAAATAGGGCCTAGGATTATAATGGGGAGCTAGTGCTGGCAATGACTTTCTCTACTATTCTGATGATTCCAAGAGCAGTGTCAGTTTTGAATACAAAACTTAGGATTTGTACTTTTTTGTTTATATGATTTTCTAGGCATTGTTATGCTAGCAAATGTTTAATGGCCGGTATGCAAGTGTATATCTAAGTTTATTGAGACTTTTTCTTATACGATGCATGTATAGCGCATATTAAGAAAAAAAAAATGTACTCTTTAGGGCCACCTGGGTGTCTCAGTCAGTTAGGTGTCTGACTTGATTTCAGCTCAGGTCATGATCTCGCAGTCATCTCAGGGTGAGATGGAACCCCCTGATGGGTTCTCTGCTGAGCATGGAACCTGCTTAAGACTCTCTCCCTCTCCCTCTGCTGCCCCACCACTCACACTTTCTCTGTCTCTCTCAAAAAAATACTCTTTCCTATAAATTCCGTACAGCCAGTTGATTCTCACAGAATGCTTTCACTGAGTTTTTTCAATTTTTGTAAACATGAAGCATATGATTACAATGATTAATGAGTGTAATTCTTTTTTTTTTTTTTAAAGATTTTATTTATTTATTTGACAGACAGATCACAAGTAGGCAGACAGAGAGAAGGGAGGAAGCAGGCTCCCTGCTGAGCAGAGAGCCCGATGCGGGGCTCGATCCCAGGACACTGGGATCATGACCTGAGCCGAAGGCAGAGGCTTCAACCCACTGAGCCACCCAGGCGCCCCATAATGAGTGTAATTCTAACATGAGTAGTGGTTGGTATTTTGCTTACATTAATATGTAAGAAGAAAATGAAACATCTACGATATACGTTGGAACTTCACTTATTCTTCAGTGACGTGAAAGATATTTTCTTCTGAATCAGAGAATTATTTTTGAGTACTGGAAGATTATTTCCTCAGATTACTTGTTATGTACAATGTAATACCTATATACACAGCAAATATTTATATTTAATCTGCATTATTAACATTTCCTCAATCTCATTCTTAGGTCTGGACATTCAAATAATATCAAATTAAAACCTGATTTATAACATTTATTTACTTCCATCATTCCACTCATTTTGGCCAATTTTAAGACACCAGTGTGAAATTATTGAACAAATATTTCCACTTTACAGATAGAATACACACATTAGGTTATCTATTATATCATCATCAAATCCATTTTTTAAAATCCTACTTAACTATTTCAGACTTTTTTTTTCATACACTTGGTAAGACTTGAAATTTTACCATCTAGCCCAATGATAAAAAATGCTTTTTAGTGTTTTCTCCTGCATTTTTCAGTCTTTAACATATTACTTACAGAGTTTTACTAAAGGTGGCAATCCTACACACCTGCTCTCTGTGGGTTTCCTAGAATGATAGAATAAGTATATTTGGATATTCAGGGCGTGTAGGTTATTTAGGCCCATAATTGCTTTTAACAGACTGCTCTCTTCAAAAAACACAGTTGGTTACTACACATAGCAAACCAAAGAGTTAGGCCAATAAAAATTAGGGATTTATAGGTTTACAATAAATGAAGCCTTATTAAATATAAATAATCACTAGCCTCTCTTTTTAAATTTTGCAACATTCTGTGTAATAGTTACTATCCTGCTTGTCATCACTCTGTAATGATTTGGAATATAGTCTGACAGCTGTAAGCTGCCAGAATAATGCAACAGTAAAATAGTTTTTGTTTAATGATTTTGTTTTGGCAAAGGTTTTTTTATATAGAAACTTCTGTTTAAAGCAGTCAGTAAGGAAGGCATTTCTTTTTATGACAGGTATGATCTGGCTTGTGCCAGTCTGGTCTTTGCTTTGTGTCACCTGCTTTGATAGTCATCAACCTCTCAGGAAATCCAGCTCTGCCTGGGCACATGTAGGTAAAATAAATGCGTGTCGAAGTGACTCTCCAGGAATTTTCTGGCAAACTGATTGGAAAATAGAAAACAGTTCACTCTAGGACTGAATTATATGGAGTTATCCTTTTTTTTTTTTTTTTCAATTTAATGGGTATTCGTTAACACTGGATATCTTCATTCATCCTTATGGAAATGAAAATGTAAACTTTGGGCTTTTATGATGAGATAGGATGAGGATGAGAATTATTTAAAAAAAAAACCTCAAAATTTGATATGGAGAATTAATATTTTAGAATTCCAAAGCTTGGCATTTGCCATGATGAACTTATTCCTCCTTTCCTTCTTTTACAAATCCTTACCTTGGGCATGTAAGAAGAAATGTTGCCAGGTTTTGAGAAAGTTCAATGATTATTTAAATCTAAGTTTAATGTGAACTCATTTAAAATGAATCTGTTTTTCCAAGGATGTTTTCTCTAAAATCTAAGCCCACCTGCATTTTAAGAGGAAAATCCTTGCATGTATTTCTAATTCTTTTATAAACATACCGTTAAAGTATACCATTGCAAAGACCAGGGAGCCAAAAAGTATATAAACTCCTTTTTCAAAAAGGTTTTGGGGACCTAGTGTAAACAAATATGATTCCAAAATATTTGGAAGGTTACAAAAAGAAAAAGCTTCATTCAGCTACTCAGACTTTTATTATATATTTTACTTTGTCCTCTCTTACTATTTTTAACTTTCTCTGTGTTTATTCTGTAAGCACTCCTTAAACTGGTGTTTACAAAAGCAACTACCTCTTTTCAGTCTTTTCTAAAACAATATACCATGTAACTAACTTGGTTGGGAGAAGCAGAAATCTATAGAAAAAACAAAATTCACAATTGGTCCAAAGAGCTTATAGCATATGTAGGCCATAATTTTAGAAAGAAAATAGGGATAAACAACTAAGCATTAAAAAAGTGGGCATTTGCCAAATATTTGAAGTCAAAGCTACTCAATGAATATTTTTATAAGTTTGTGCTGTGTCCAAAAGGTTACTTCAATAATTTAGGGGAAACATTTGTGAAAAGGATGTATTTTCCCTTTATGAAACCAAACTTACTTTTTAGAAGTCTGATGACATTAACTTTGTTTTTTATTTTTGTGGCCATGTTACGAAGCAGTGTTCATCTGAGGTCCAAAATGTTTCTGTTGGCTACATGAATGATCCAAATTAACCCGTTACTTGTCATACCTTTTCCTTTGGTGTATGTTGCCAGTTGCTGGATATGGGAACAACGGTAGATATGAAACTACTCAGAAACAGGAGCCAGGAGCATATCTGTGTCCTATAGACCTCAGCCGTTAAGAGGCAGAACTAATCAATGCAATTTTCCAAGACCAGTCAGCCTGATTTATCCAGAAGCACCACAGGTGAATGAACTAGGTGGTGATCTATCTGTGAACTGCACTGACCATTCAGTTTTACCATGGTCCGTTAAGCGACTTACAGACCTGTGTCTATGATGCAAAGTAAAATGGACAGTTGAGGCAATTATCTGAACAATTCTGGCGAAAAGAAAGCTTGTTACTAAGAAAAAAGTAAGTTGGGGGGTGCCTTAATTATCCGTATTGAATTTCTATATTGATCACATGCACAAGACAATTGCTTGACTCACCACTTCATTTTGCTTGGGTAGACACGGGCCAAGATAATTGAAAGCAATTAAACAGCAGTGTCTGGGGAACCATAAGTGACAACTTAGGTCAGATATTGTGGTGCAGGGTAGCTTCATCAACAAGTATTTATCAGACCCCCTACTGTGCTAGATACTGGGAAGATTACCAGTTAAACAGAGAAGAAAACAACTATTTGCAAACTATTAGAAACAAGGTATTCATCCATTAAAAAGTTAGGTGAAATGGGGACCAATTCAACGGTGACTTCAAAATAAAACAAAACAAAACTGTGTTTTAAGCAATATGTTGATGTCTTTCCAAAGCCTAGTGAAACTCAGAATATTTGCAGTTAGACCTCAGATTGGCCTTCTCAAGAAGCATGCCATTTATTGAGGAAAAGTGGAGAGATTTCTATGAAATCTTTCATTGAATGAAGCAAACACATTCTGGCCATCCTTCTTTGGAAGTCAAATATATCTGAGAGGAGTTGGACACTTAAGTGCATTAAATACCCGTGGACTTTCATTAAGTAAAATGAGTTGTCTTTTTCCTCCAGAGTGACAGGAACTTAAGACTACTGGGTGCCTGCAGGAGGTAACTGAATGGTGAAGAAAGAATAAGTAAAGACTGAAAAATTCTGTACTCATGTAGCAACTTTGCCTTGAGCCAGCTAGGTGGACTAGCAGGCCCTTTAGAACCAAATGACTATCGTAGTGGAAGTGACAACAGGATTAACCAGTCTCCACCTAGAATACTGAGGCAAAACCTATTCAATTCACATTTATATGGACATTTTTTTAAAAGATTATTATTTGAGAGATAGAAAAATGGGTGAGAGAGAGATAAGAGCAGGGGGGCGGGGGGCGGCTGGTGGGGGGGGGGGAGAAGCCAGACTCCCTGCTGAGCAGAGAGCTCCATGTAGGGCTCTATCCCTGGACTCTGGACCATGATCTGAGCTGAAGGCAGACTTTTAACCAACTGAGCCACCCAGTTGCCCTTATCTGGACATTTTTAAATGGAAACAATATCAATCATTGGTCTATACTAACTTTATCTAGAACCACATTTGTCTCTTGGAATATACACAGACACAGATACTCTGCGTCAGATATTACTACATAAAAGGGAGGAATTCAATATTCATATATATATATTCCTTTGGCATATACTCTTTAAAATCCTAAATAAGATGTCTTTCTTTATAATTTTTACTCTGTGTAGACATAAGTAAATATGTAAGATAACACTGCTAAACATTTCATAGTACCTACACTGTTGTTAAAAGAGTGTTAAAATATAAATAATTTCTGGATTAAATGTAATTTGACCTCACATAACAATTGAGATTTTAGTTATAAAAATCGTTATATTTAAGTCAGGCATTAAATCAAATAACATGTAAAAATAAATGTGGACGATTTCTGGTAATGTTTTAATGATTTTGAAAGGGCGACCAATATATAATTAGAGTCAAGTCCTCCAATGACAACTATCTTTTCACGTTCATGTTTGTCACTGAAGTTTAGAATTGGGTGCTGGCAAGCAGAGTAACAGAAACGTGTGCTAGCTTTCTTGAAAACTAATGTGCCATTTTTACCCCCTTTTTCCCCAGTAAAAATGCATATACTTCCTCAGGTACTCACACATTCACTCCTGCAAACAGACTCACTCCTATTTAGAGCTAATCACAAAAGTACTAAGACTCAGAAGCAACTTGCGATAAACTAATTTCCTGCTTCAGACTTTCCTTATTAAAAAATTGATCTATTCCATTTGTCTCTCTGATTTAATCTGTGACATCAATCAAATGAAAGATTGGTACTAATATACATATAAGGTACAGTGATTCTACTCAGCTGTAAAGATAAAACAATTGTTACCCTTTACCATAATTGTATCTCACCCGGAATCAACCTGAATTATAACTGAGAAACTGGAAAAGTTACAATTGGCTTTACTTGCTCATTCAGCTGTTACTCTTCTAAAAGATCCAAACCTTCCCACAAATCCTCAGAGGCAATACAATTCTCTGTTTTAATGAATTCACTTGCACCCCACTGAGAATTAATTGCTTTGGAAGCAACCCAATGGTCTGACATGCTGAGAGGCCCACTGGTAGTTCTTTTTTTCCTAACAAAGAGCTCTAAGGAATTAACCAACCACCTGACCAGGTATAACGTCTACTTCTATTTTCCTTTCTACCTCTCTCTCTGTCCCTCGTCTTTCTCCCTCAGTCTGCACAGACACACACACACACACACACACACATACACACACACGTGTGCATGCACACATACACACAAATACACAAAGGATTGCCAGATCCCTGATACTATTGACAAAACTCTAAATACTTTATTGTATAAATACAACTGGAGGATTTTGTGATATGTAAACCCATAGGTCAACTTTCTACAGTCTCTTTCTCTTTGTGAAGAAAATCAGCAATAAATTGTTCTTTGTGAGGATATTTAGGTGTTTAAGTCTTTTACAAGAATAGAATTTGCCATACTTATATATAATTTGATGTGCTTATCCTTATATATAATTTGACGTGTAATATATATGTGTGTATATATATATGTATATATGTATATATATAATTTGATGTGTTTTTTATATGAGGTGAAAGTCTCCAATGAAATTAATTCACTTGGGGCACCTGGGTGGCTCAGTGGGTTAAAGTCTCTGACTTAAGCTCAGGTCATGATCCCAGGATCCTGGGATCCAGCTCCGCATAGGGCTCTCTGCTCGGCAGGGAGCCTGCTTCCCCCTCTCTCTCTGCCTGCCTCTTTGCCTATCTGTGATCTCTCTCTCTGTCAAATAAATAAATAAAATCCTTAAAAAAAGAAATTAATCCCCTTATTCATTAATCCAACAAATACTTACTTAGTAACTATTGTAGGTCAATATTTGCCCCTAAATTAGAAGCTATAATGGGAGATTTGCTCCAGGAGGGTAGTACATAGCAGTATGCAGAGCTATTCAGATACATAGGTACCCCAGATGAAACACAGGAATTGGGTTATAGATGGCAAGAAATAGAACTAAGATACTAGTTGAATTCTGTGCAAAATTATCTTAAAATTATCTAGCTGCCAAATTTCCTTAAGCGTCTTACCAAGAGGATAGATGCAGCAGAGCTACTGAAGCAAAGTTAATATATATAAGGCACAAATAACAAATAGGGAGCAGTCAGTGATAGATACAGCTGAACTAGAAGTCTAAGTTCTAGGCTTGGCATTTCATTATAGAATTCACATCTTGATTCTTTACAGCTAGGCAGAAAAGGATGACTTGCCAAATATATTGTTATGGAAGTAAGAAAAGCAAAGTAGTTTATCATAAATAATATTTTCTACTGTGCAATTCCAAAAGAAATTTATCACATAGCCCTTTACTAAAAACTTTAAAAAATGTAAGAGACCTCGTGCATTCCTAATGATTGTTTCATTAAATGAAATGAAATATCCTTCAGAGACTTCTACATCCAGTCAACATGGAGTAACAGGACCAGACTTATTCTCTTGCCAGAAAAAAAATTAAAAAGAAAAAAAAATCACGCAAAAATATTAAATTTCATTGGACATGAGGCAACAAAGGATAGCGATCCCTGAAAGATCCCTGAAAGATGGAAAGAGCCCTATGGTTGTCCCCTTTTACTGCCTGGGTAGTTTCTAGCCTGAGGAATGAGGAGAGGGAATTCAGGCAAGATATGCCTGAAATGAAGGGATAGACCTGGGAATCCAGGGAGACCAAGGTGGCTAGTGTAGTCACAACGAAATACTGGAGATGAGATTGCTGAAGAGAGGGAAAGGAGGTGGGAGAGGGAAGGAAAGAGATGGAGAGCTAAAGAGAAAGAAGTCCAGAGGATAGTCTCTCACAAACCTTCAGGTCTTCAGATAATTACCCATCAGGACGCATACATGAGGAAAAGACCTGAGACCGAAGAGGGAAACACCAGAAAGAATAGAGAAACAGTCTTCAGGTCTCACCCTGGGCAAGGTAGAGCGTGTCTTTGAAACAGCTGAAATGAAAAATCGTCACAGTCTATAGGTTGTCAGCTAGAGCATTCTGAACAGTTTTGTTTCAATAATGGAGCAAACTTAGCCCCAGACTAAATGTTGCTCTAGTCCTGGCTTAAGAAGCTTATAGTAAGAACCAAAATAATCAAATTGTTTTAGGTAACATGACTACATTTCTAAACAATGCTCATGAATATGTATAGGAACACAAAAATATCCCATAGCTAGCACGGTAAAATGTTAATAATGTCTGACATCTGATAAAAAATCACCAGGTGCACTAAGTGTGGCAATAAATTAGACTTCGACTGTGAAAGAAGAGTCGTAAGACCCAAAATAACAATGCTCATGCATTTCAAGTTTATTGCAAGAAATGTACAGACTACAAACAGTATGAAAGTAGGAATATGCATCACAGCTAAAAGCTGTTTCCCAGCAGGGTTTTGTAGAAGCAGAATCCAATTGTCCACCCTGTGCAGGGGTCTAAAAAATGTGTGTTTCTGTCTCTGTGGGAACAACCGTCATGTACACAGGACACCTCATATTCAAGAAGTCCAAAATGGAGTGTGAGTCTGGACATCATATACCCTTCTGACCACATTCTTACTATTTGACCAGCTTCAACCTGCTGAGAGCCTTGCCAAAACTAGGGTAAAAAAAAAAAAAATCATTCTTGATTTTATCAGCAAACAAGGTTACTAAGCTTGTAAAAAGACAAATAAACAAAAACATGCTCTGAAACTTGTGTCTGACCCCAAATTATAAAACAATACCATTGATCAGTTAGCTTTGTCCAGGAGTTTCTATCAGACCAGTACATGTCTTTAAAGAGCTTAGGCTATTTCCAGGTCCTCTAGAATAAGTGATTTTAATACACCTGTCATACAAAGAAGCAGGAAATCACCACTGATACTGAGGAGACAAATCAACCAATCTAAAACACCTAGAACTGAAACAGATAATATATAATTATTAGGCAGGCACATCAAAACAGTTATTCTAATGATACCATATGTTCAAGAAGCTGGAAGAAAAATTGAGCATGTCAGGTAGTGACACTGAAGATGTAAAAAATGACTCAAACTTCTAGAGATGAAAATTACAAAGCTTAGATTAAAGACATGCTGGATGGGTTTATTCATAGAATAGATAATGCAGATGAAAAGATTCACAAACTGAATGACATAATAATAAAAATTATTTAAAACTAAGCAGACTGAGGGGAATAAAGATTGAAAATAATAAATAGATAAAGCAGTTGGGACTTCATGGACCTTCATCTATATGTCACACCTTGTACAAAGCAACCACAAATAAATCACAGATTTAAAGCTATGGAGCTTTTAGAGAAAACAGAATGTTTTTAGGACCTAGCACTGGTAAGGAATTTTTAGACTTGAAACAAAACATGATGTGTATAAGGAAAAGATCAGTAAGTTGGATTTTGTTAAAATTAAAAACTTTTGCTCTGTGAAAGACACTGTCATGAGGATATAAAGAAAAGATACGAATCTGGAGGAAATATTTGCACACCATATAAGTGACAACAGAGTCTATTTAGAACAAGGAATTCTTCAAATATAGTAAAAAAATGAACAATTCAATTAGAAAATGGACAAAAGGCACAAACAAATTTCACTAGGATACAAAATAGCAAATAAGCATATGAAAAAATGTTCAACGTCACTAGCCATTCAGAAAATACAAATTAAGACCACAATGAGATACCACTACACATGTTTCAAAACAGCTTTAAATAAAAAATAGTGACAGTACCAGATGCTGGTGAGAATGTAGAGAAACCACATTAGCTCTGTTTCTTGCAGTCTATACCATACATTGCTGGTGGGATAGGTAAAATGATACAGTCACTCTAAACAACAGTTTGGCAGTCTCTTAAAAACTGAATATATACTTACCGTATGACCCAGAAATTGTAATCCTGGGCATTTATGCCATAGAAATGAAGACTTGTGTCCCCTCAAAAACCTGTGCCTATTTCTTCAGGGTAGCAGATTTATTTATAAGGGCAGTAAACTGAAAACAAAATGTACTACGATAAATGAATGATTAAACAGTCTGGTACATCCACTAAATCATATCTCTTCCACTCCCAAGACTCTTCCATCAAATACTGTGATTCCAGTATTTTGTGGGGGAAGAATGTTGATTTAAAAAAAAATATATAACATCATCTTGGAAAATGCCAGCTACCTGATTTGTCTCTAATTTGAGGAAGATATGTAGTTTCCATATTATAAATAGAATAAATGAAAAGAACTATGCATTTCAAGTATGTTGGAAAATAGAGCCCTTGTAGCTAGGAGACCTGTGTTCATTACATGGCTCTGCTATGAGCTTAGCTAGACAAATTCCTTCATATCTCCCAGATTCGTATTCTAGGATAGCTCCTGGAAAGGTTGTTGTGAAAATGAAACCAATTTAAAAGGCTTACTACACAAGCATTTAATTAAGATTTTTTCCTCCTACCCAAACACATATTCTTTTTATGGATATTATGTAGTACATCATTTAGAGCATGGAATCAGGCTTAAAAGACACTTGGGTTAGAATTGAGACTATTCCTCCTGCCAGTTGTATGAGTCTGGGATACTTAGTTTTATCCTCAACATTTTCATCTTTGGGAAAAAATAATAATATTACACTACAAATTTTGTATTAAGTTCATCACAAAATGATATATCGTATATGTACCCCAAACTCAGAATCTTCAATGTCTTACCCAATCCATTCACTTAGAAATGTGCCAGTTTGGATTAAGACTCAACCTTTCTTTGTTGTTTTCAGGTTAGAAGTAATAAACCTGTAACATTCCAAACAACGTAAGTAAATTGAATCACTGGAAGTGGCAAATGATTATTTCTTCCCCAATTTAAGATGTACATTTCTTGAGTAGAGATAAGAAAGAATTCTAGTTAGATCTGGATTTTACCTGGACTGTCTCCCAGATTAATACTCTCAATTTGTATTTGACATATGTATATAAATAAATATAACTCTTGTGTGAAGACTCTGAAGACAGCTGTCCTGAAGATATAAATCATGGAGGGAAAAAAAAAAAATCATGGTTCAGGGCTTCCAAAATGCTTTCTAAGGAAGGTACTGGAAGGCTTAGCACAGTATTTATATTTTCTAAAATTGCTATCAATTAAGTTGTCTTTGAGTAATGGAATTAAAAAAAAATAGAATTAAATGTGAAAACCACTGAAGTATCTACTTGTATATTGATAGAAGCAAAGGAGATTAAAAAAAGAATAACAAAAATATAAAATAATAACTAATATGTGTATATATGTATGTTCTTTAGTGCTAACTAAGATTGATTATCTCTGCCTTCATTAACATTATAGTTGTGGGTGAAAAAACAACATTAATAAAGGATTAAATATAAGGGAATGATTTTTCAAATGTAATTCTTCAATACACAAATGACATTAGAAAGGAACATTTTTTAAGTTATTCAATGTAATTAGGTTTTCTTACTGGCATTCCACGTGCAAAATTTTAATGCCTGTGTAAAATGTTAAAATCCTCAGAATAAAAAAAACGCAGTATTTTTCTTTCATTAATTCAATTTTTATATGTCTAGGTGCTTTTAAAATAACAGGGGCACCTGGGTGGCTCAGTCGTTAAGCGTCTGCCTTCGGCTCAGGTCATGATCCCAGGGTCCTGGGATCAAGCCCCACATCGGGCTCCCTGCTCAGTGGGAAGCCCCCTTCGCCCTCTCCCACTCCCCTGCTTGTGTTCCTGCTCTCTCTCTGTGTCAAATAAATAAATAATTAATAAAATAAAATAAACCAAACAAGATAGGGTTAATTTGTTTTGTTTTGTTTTTATTTTTTTTTTTTATTTGACAGAGATCACAAGTAGGCAGAGAGGCAGGTAGAGAGAGAAGGGGAAAGCAGGCTCCCTGCTGAGCAGAGAGCGCGATGCGGGGCTCAATCCCAGAACCCCGGGATCATGACCTGAGCCAAAGGCAGAGGCTTTAACCCACTGAGCCACCCAGGTGCCCCTAATTTGTTTTTTATATTTAGCTTCTCATTTGTTTGAATTGGGAGAAAAGGCATGCTTCTCCAGTTCATCCATCCGAATAAGGGAAGATAACTCTGACAAAGGAGCTAAAAATAACAGAAAGATACGGTAAAATTTTATATTGAGTTTAAACTAGAAGTGGTGTCACATGTTTTTAATATGTGACAGAGACACAGTGAGGTTTTTTTTTAAGATTTTATTTATTTATCATTTTTTTTTAAAGATTTTATTTATTTACTTGACAGACAGAGATCACAAGTAGGCAGAGAGGCAGGCAGAGAGAGAGGGAAGCAGGCTCCCCGCTGAGCAGAGAGCCTGAAGCCGGGCTCGATCCCAGGGGGATCATGACCCGGGCCGAAGGCAGAGGCTTTAACCCACTGAGCCACCCAGGCGCCCCGACACAGTGAGTTTTGAAAAGTAAAATTAACCCTATTTGAAATAAGTGATATTTTTCTTCTGCAGCTCTTTTTAAAAGAGCTTTTCAGTGTAAGTGCATTATTTGTGTTACTTCTAAGTAATGATGATACTACAACATTTAACTAAAGTGCTTATTTCAGTAGTTTTATTGCAGAAATGATGTTTGGAGATCAAGACTCTCAAGGGGACCTTCTGTTTTATGGCCTTCTGTTTCACCATGGCTCAGTGTATCTGCAGTAGCTAGCAGGACTTCCTACACATAGGAAAATCTCAGTGTTTGCTTGGTGCTGTGGGAGATAAGGAGGAGATTATGCACAACACATTATTATGAGATAAGGAGGAGATTATGCACGATACATGTGCATTGCACACACACACATACACATACAATACCCTAGGTTCAAAAATTTTAAATGAATTAAGAGCATAAAGTGTCTATTCAGCATCTAAAATAGAAATGCATCTGATATACATGGAAAAGATGTATTCTCATTTCAATAGCAGCAGTTTTTTTTAGAAATTAAGTATATGAGTAGGACAGATCATGACTAAGGATGATGAGAATTTATTCTCATTGGGGGAACAAGGAAAGACAAGTTATTAATTATGTTCATAGACAACATATTTTTAAAAAATCTTCCTAGTACCTAGAAATATTTCCAATTAATATCATGAACATGTAACTATAAGGAAATAAGACAAATTTTACAAATCAGTTGTCATAAATTTTTAATTACTTTATACTGTATATGTTACGTATCTATTAATTTCACCAGGCATAACCATCTTCTAGCTATAAATCCATTGTATATTTTAATAAATCCCTAAAAGTTTCATAGGATATGGACTATAAGATAAATTTCTCTGATATACCAAAAATGCAAAAATAAAGAGACCCGAAGTACCATTTACTGCCTGAGCACTGAAATAACTCCAGTTTCTTCAAGTAGATGAGAGAAATAAAATCTCCAGAGGAATGGGGGCACCTGAGTGGCTCAATCTGTTAAGCATCAGACTCTTGATTTTGGCCCAGGTTGATCTCAGCGTCCGTGAGATGGAGTACCATGTGGAGTTTTGCTCCAGGCGTGGAAACTGCTTGGGATTCTCAATCTCTCAACCCCTCGGCCCCCCATCCCACCCATTCAGGGGCATGGAAGGAAGATGTGGATTCACAATTGATCTCCATTCTTCAATCCACCTGAAATCCACAGCTTTTTGTCATGATATTACTTTGCAGTTCTTCCCCTTGAAAGGGTGGGGTTTAATTTCTCACTTTTTGACTTTGGTCTGGCCATGTGACTTGCATCAGTGAGCAGTTCTGAAAGTAGAATTTAAAAAACATCATATACATTTATACATGCTCTCTTACAATTCTACCATCATTGTGAAAATAACATCCCAGACAAGCCAGCCATGTAGTCTAAAAAGAAGAGACATGGGAAGCAGAGCTACCATAGCCTACCAGTTAGATTTCCCAAGAAGAGATCTTTGCCACTAAACCCATTCTACAACAGACAAAATCTAGCAGGCTTGCAAATATGCAAGAATAAATGCTTTTATTGTGGATATGTAAGAATAAATGCGTTTACTCTTGTACCCACAAATTTTTTTAAGTGACGTCATTTTGACAAAGTTAATTGGAACAAAAAGCTAAATGCAGAAGACAGTAAGTACATAGTTAAAGATAGAGACAAGCCAAAACAGAACTGAGGTAAGATTCAAGAGCTCAGGTCTTGATGGAGGGTGGAGAGTGTCATCCCCCGCCCCCTGGTGTAATGGTCCAAAAGAACATTTTTTTAATGGCTGTTAAAACATTTTCTACATCATTAGCCATCAGAGAGATTCAAATCAAAACCGCATTGAGATATCACCTTACACCAGTCAGAATGGCCAAAATCAACAAGACAATAAACAAGTGTTGGAGAAGATGTGGAGAAAGGGGAACCCTCTTACACTGTTGGTGGGAATGCAAGTTGGTACAGCAACTTTGGAAACAGTGTGGAGATTCCTTAAGAAATTAAAAACAGAGCTTCCCTATGACCCTGCCATTGCACTACTGGGTATTTACCCCAAAGATACAGATGCAGTGAAAAGAAGGGCCACCTGTACCCCAATGTTCATAGCAGCAATGGCCACAGTCACCAAACTGTGGAAAGAATCAAGATGCCCTTCAACGGACGAATAGATAAAGAAGATATGGTCCATATATACAATGGAGTATTATGCCTCCACCAGAAAGGATGAATACCCAACTTTTGTGTCAATATGGACGGGACTGGAAGAGATTATCCTGAGTGAAATAAGTCAAGCAGAGAAAGTCAATTATCAAATGGTTTCACTTATTTGTGGAGCATAAGGAATAATACAGAGGACATTGGGAGATGGAGAGGAGAAGTGAGTTGGGGGAAATCAGAGGAGGAGACAAGCCATGAGAGACTCTGGACTCTGAGAAACAAACTGAGGGTTTTGGAAGGGAGAGGGGTCGGGGGTTGGGTGAGCAACCCAGTATTGTGGAGGGCATGTATTGCATGGAGCACTGGGTGTGATGCATAAACAATGAATTTTGGAACACCGAAAAAAAATAAAATTTAATTAAAAAATTTTTTCTACAAAGGTATTGTGAGAAATGATTAAAATGTCAATGATTATAGTGGCAGATGCACATGGGGAAGGTTCTCAAAGAGTAATGTTTGTATATGAATTTATCCCAGGTACCAAGACAGAGGACGACCCTCCCGACTTCAAAACATTTCAGATTCATACATTTTGTTGTTAAAACCTGGCTATGCCTTTGGGTTGAAGTGAAGAATTACAAGAATCGCTCAGTGATTTAATCCCAAGGGCTGTTTTTAATGTACTGTGCTCCAATTAGTTGGCAAGCAATTTGGGATTATATGTAAGAGGCAGTTTTCTATATGAGAAGAGGCAAGGGCCTAGGGAAGACTCTACTGCAAATTCTATGTTCGGATCTCTGTATAGCCTCTATCTCAGAAATGAGGTGAATCAGAAGTAAACAGTGTAAAATAGGGAAACTCAATTCTGTATCACTTCTGTCCCTAACTGAATTGAAATGAACTAGCTATATTCTAACTCCCTACCAGAAGTAAGACGAACTCCTCCTGTCCACATGGATGACCTTATCCAAGCTTATACTACCTCATCAGGAACAGTTTGTATCCAGTAACTGGTTGGTATGAGGAAGTAAACTTTCATTTCACTTGCTTTAATTAGGGATGACTATCATCACCATTTGAGAACGAGATCCCCTATTGGATTTACTGGGGCAGTTCTTGGAAATGTAATGCAGTTAAGCTTCTCTTTTTGCCAGTCTTTTTAAATTTGCTCCCTCTTAAGTGTTCTTCCTGAGAAGACTCCCTAGCAAATGTCTTATAAGCAAAGTACTTTCAGGAGAATACAACCCTCCCTTTCTGGGTGAGGCAACTGCCAAACTAGAACTCAGAAGTGAAGGTGATACAAAGATATTTATTCTTTTTCCCTCTACCAATTTGTTAGCAGTATCTCAGTTTAAAAAAAAAAAAAAAGGATTTTTTTTTGGAAGAAGGAAAATTATTTCCAATAACATAACATTAATTAAATAAGAATAAAGAGTACTAAAAAGTGTATGTAGGTAAATCTAATTGGGTCTTAAGTTTACATGGTATACTTCTATGTATAGTAAAAATGACAACAGTATACAAAAAAGGGCAAATAGAGATAGAATGTCCTAATATGTTAATACTTTCTATTAGTTGTTAAAAGTACTAATGTATATTCATCTATAATAATTCAGATATGCTTATTGTAAGTTCTAGGGTATATATTAAAATAATAAAAGGATGTAAAACTAATGAAGATAAAGGTAATAATGAAAAACACTTGATTATTTAAAAAGAAGACAAAATAGAACGAAAGAATAGCTAACAGTTGGAAAAAATAGGAAACAGATTATAAGGTGGTTGTTATAAACCCAAATATCAGTAATTAATTTAAATGTAAGTGAGCTAAATATTCCATTTGCAAGACAAAGATTTTTCAGGCTGAATTGAAAGACACTTTTTTTCTTTAAATTTCTGTGTGTTGCTTATAAAAGAAACATCTGAAATATAGGAACCAAGAACGGTTAAAAATAAGAAGTTGTAACTTTGGAAATACATGCATCATACAAATTCTAAGCAAAAGGAAGCTGGTGTAAATGCACTCATATCAGAGAAGATACTTTTTAATGCAAGAAATAAAGAAGGATATACTGAATGATAAATGGTAATTATCTGGAAGTATTTTAACAAGTATGTGTTTGTCTAATAATATAGCTTCAAAATATAAAAAGCAGAAATTGACAGAACTAAAAAAAGAGATTAAAAAGGCTTAATGCACAATCATGAAAGGAGATAAGAGTGCATGCTCTCTTGTACTCAGGGGATCTGGATTTAGTAATCTGGCAGAAACGTAGGCGTGAATATGTTAAAAGCTTGATAGGTGATTCTATATTTGTCCTTTCCTTTTTTAATACCTACTGTAGAATTACCACCAAGGAGGAATCACTGGAGTAAAAAGCTTATTAGTTATTAAGTGATAACAAAATGCCTTAGTCTCTTATCTCTTAGCCTCACAAAGAATTGAAAAACTAAGTTTCCACTCCATCTTCCTCATACCCCATCTTTTCTATCAATATCTTTTTCACAGATAGCAGCAGATAATAGCACTGGAAAACAATCAGAGGGTAACTTCTAGACAACTTGGGAACTGAAGTACGATCGAATATAGGAATATAATTCTGTTAATGGATGTTTTTCACTTTTAAAGATTTACTGAGAGAAGTGAGTCAATGTCATAGATTGGGTTATTAAATGTGATATAATAGAATTTCTTTATAGAAAAGTAAGAATGGGGAGGTTGAGAAAGAAGGGTTTTCTAATACTATCAATCTTTACAGAATTGTAAGCATTGAAATTTGTGTTTTTGTTTTGTAAGATCAAAGAACCTCATCAGGATACACCATTCTTTTTACTATGATAATAACTGAACTCAAATCTCAAATTCACTGTTAGATTGTCTATAATTCCATCTGTGTTACATCCTATGATATATTTATTTTATAGCCATAGAGATGATGTAACTTATGAATTTTTTTTGGCTATCAAAGTTAAACTTTCAAACTAATTTGATTTCTTATGTAATGAAACATACTGGGTAGGGATCTCTGGCTCCTCCCAAGCAAGGGAAGTTGCTTTGTTTCCCTGTCCCCCAATTATATGTTCATGGCCATTTAAAAAATCATACCTTCTGTAAATAACAGTTAATCTATATGCTGATATCTAGATGGTCTTATATTTAAATAAGTTAGTGTGCATCTATTCTTTTAAGTTAAAATCAATGAATTCTGGAACACTGAAAAGAAATTAAAAAAATAAATAAAAATTTAAAAAAAAGAAAAGAAAAGAAAATCAATTATTTGACTCAAGAGAAATTTATACAGGTTAGGTGCTGGCATTGTACAATGAAGCTGCATAAAAAAAATGGCAATATGGTAGTAGACATTATGAGCAAACATCTTTCTAATTGTAAAAACCTATGATTTATTTTTGCTTCTGTAACTTTCAAATATATACCCATAATATTTTCTAGGTGACTAATAATTGCCTAAGGTGACAAGGTTATATTGCTAAGAAATTTCCCAGAAACAGAAGGCAATGCAATTGTGTCTATACACATTGTCATAGCAATAAGAACAAATACATGATAGACAGATTGTGTGGAATTTGAGTTTACAAGTATTCTGAGGAAGACATAATCTTCAGTAGTAGGGTGGGCAAAAGCCACTACAAATGATTTTAGTCTGTTGCTTAGGAAAACCAATTATTTTTCCGGATGCCAAGGATTAACAATAATTTATCTTGTAAACTCCTTTACCCACATACACTGCCACAATTTAGCATCCATGTGTGGGTAAAGCATGGGCTATGTGAATGGAGACATTATCCAAGCATAACATGCAGTATAATTGTGGATTTAGCTTTTCAATTGAATTGCTTTAAGCAATGTTAAAAAAAGATATTATTCTCTAACAAAGGAGTAATTTGCATTAGCAATATGTTTGGTTTTTGGTGTTTCTATGATTTTTACAGGTTTATTTCATTTAATAGAGATTCATGCAATTATGAAAATGTTATTTTTCAAGTACTTATCAGTACCAGACAGTATGGCTAGTTTAGCCTAGGGCAATTATCAGCTAATTTGGCATCTATCTCGTAGATTGGTTCCCAAATCACAAGGCTTTTCAGACTAAATAGCATTTATTTTGTGAGTTGTTCACAAGTGCTCATCTGCATGTGTGAAATTCGCCTCTGATTCTGGTTTCTGAATGTGCATGCTAAGCAAAATTGCAGGGTTGAATCTATTTAATATGTTTCAGAGTCTGACTAACTTATTGTCTTCTGAAGTCATTTTTAAAGTTTTTAACACCCTCAGTTAGGACTTAATTATTTTAGTAAAGATTCAGATCACTGACTCACTACACTCTGCCTCCGTTCAGAAGCCTGCACCATGAATGGAAATGTAGGGAGATTCTGCAAGAAATTCTAGTTCATTTACACAAAAACTTACATGTAAAAAAAATGAAGAAAAAACACAATAATCAAACATACGGTTGATTTTCACAGGTTAAGAAAATTGCATCTACTTTAGCTATTATACTTAATATGACATGCCAAGTCTTGTTATATTAAGTAATCTAAAAACAGATACACCATATAATGCATTTTTTTATATATGATACTCCTCAAATTGTGAATTTAACAGCTGAATTCACTTTTAAAGCTATATGTGTATATATTTTGTCATTTAGCATACCTTGGCAAAGTACATTAATAATTTATCATAATCTGAACAAGATATAATACTTGTTGCCTTTAATTTTAATACATAATTTGATATGCATATGCATTTCTATAGGTCTCAATATTTAAAGAAAAATAAATTTTGAGATTTTTTTATTGGTTTTCTAATTTTTATTTAACATAAGTTGTATAATCTGTAACAGTGTTTTCTTTATATCAGTTTTACCCAAAGCAGTGAACACGTTACTTAAGCAATGTTGCTACCTTCATATATTGTTCATGTGTGTTATATACATTAATATAATTTTTACAAAAATACAGTTTTCATACTTTTATTTTCCAAAAAGTCAGAATGATTATGTGATGTATTTTTAGTCTTTTTTTTTTTTTAAGATTTTATTTATTTATTTATTTGACACAGAGAGAGATCACAAGTAGGCAGAGAGACAGGAACAGAGAGAGGAGGAAGCAGGCTCCCTGCTCAGCTGAGAGCCCGATGCTGGACTCCAACCGGGAACCCTGAGCCAAAGGCACAGGCTTTAATCCACTGAGCCACCCAGACGCCCCTGTATTTTTACTCTTAACACAATAAAGCAACACAAAAATTCTCTCGCTTTATCAGTAATCATGAGAAAAATTATTCTGAATTAGGTTCTTTCTTTTTATTCAGATTTTTAATAGATTTAAGGTGATTCATTCATAAATTTCTGCTCATTGACCTCTGTGGTCAAAGTGAGTATTTTTGGGATATCAGCAAGGGAATACAGTTACTTGTTCTGTTATAATGGAACTTAATAGAACTAACTTAACTGCTTTAGAGTCTAACCATTTGTGTGGCCTTATTAACCCAAGGATCCAAGTATATTAATCCATAAACTAGCAATTGTGTGAAAAGTTCATTTTGATTTTTGGCATTCAGTGGGAGTACAAGCATTTCCTTGCTGAATCTAAGTGAACCGATAATCTGCTGGTACACACAAGCAGCGGTTCTGGTTGTTGAGTTGTTTATAGTTGGCATCATTTCGGATTGCTGGGCTCCTATACGGTAGTGAATGTAGATCCTCTATTCATGCAGTCTAATATTCTCATGAAAATGTTTTTCCCAAAAAAGTTTTTTTTAACATTTTATTTTATTTATTTCACAGAGAGAGAAAGAGAGAGAGCACAAGCAGAGGGAACGGGAGAGGGAAAAGTGGTCTCCCTGCTGAGCAGGGAGCCGGATGCGGGGCTCAATCCCAGGACCCTGAGATCATGACCTGAGCAGAAGGCAGAGGCTTAACCAACTGAGCCACCCAGGTACCCCACAAAAAAGTATTTCAATTGACATTTGTTTCAAGGTTATTACCCCTAGGTTTTGGGTTATCTTGAAGAATATGGTGCATGTCATATAATGGCTGAGTGATTCATCCTTGATTTATCAAACTTCAAATGAGCAGCTATTACATTGGATACTTGCAGACTAGTGGAAGAGAGAGGCAGGCATAAGTGAGTTTATTAAATGCAATTATATATTATAAGATACACACAGTGCTCTTTTAGCATTTTTTTTTCAGTACTAATGTAACCTCAAACTTTGAGTGAACTATTGCATTTTCAAGTTACATAATTCCTTTGCAGTTTAATGATTTCCATAAGTTTACTGCCTATTTTGTGAAGTATCTCTTCCTTTTATTTGTATTATATTTACTATTCATTATTTTAAACAAGTTCACATACAGTTCAAGGTTTAAGTAATTTATTGTATCTATTCTTTTTTGGGTATAATAACAATAATAATTCTAGTTTATTTCAATGCATTATTGTTAACTGGTTTTTTTTTATTAAAGATTTTATTTGTTTATTTGACAGAGAGAGCTCACAAGTAGACAGAGAAGCAGGCGGGGTGGCGGGGGGCAGGAAGCAGGCTCCCCACTGAGCAGAGAGCCCGACATGGGAGTTGATCCCAGGACCCTGGGATCATGACCTGAGCCAAAGGCAGAGGCTTTAACTCACTGAGCCACCCAGGCACCCCTACCTGTTTGTTTTGAAGTTGATTTGCTTCATTTCCTTGTATTTATGGGCTAAGTCAAGTTCTTGTGTTATCACACTGACCCAAAGGACCTGAGGATCATCAGCAACTTCAAAATTTCATCTGGGGGTGCCTGGGTGGCTCAGTGGATTGAGCCTCTGCCTTTGGCTCACGTCATGATCTCTGGGTCCTGGGATCGAGCCCCGCATTGGACTCTCTGCTCAGTGGGGAGCCTGCTTCCCCCTCTCTCTCTGCCTGCCTCTCTGTCTACTTGTGATCTCTCCCTCTTCAGGTAAATAAATAAAATCTTTAAAAAAGTTTCATCTGTGCTGTTCTTTTTCAGTATCACGTGTGTACACTTTTGTTTGTGAGTGTGGTATTTGTATTCAATTGTATAATCTTCCCCAGGAAAAACAAAAAAACAAAACACCAACTTTAATATTTGGGAAGTTTCCTTTGTTCCTTATGCATACAGCCTTTGCTCTATGATGATGATGATGATGATGATGATGATGATGATGATGATGATGGAGATGTTCTATTATGCCAGTCTTCTCTTCATAATACTTGCCTCTCCATTCCCCCACCTCACCCACCTCAACCTGGTGATTTAATTGTTACTACTTAATTAAGCTTGCTGTAGAAGTTTTTCTCCATATATTGAGCCCTCCGGAACCTAGTAGATTAGTTGGTCATATTTCCCTTTCCAGAAGCCATCTTTCCTTCAAATGTGCAGATCCGTGCTATAACGTATGGATGGCTTATCTAAAACAGACTTCCTGTGTCACTTAAAGTATACAAATTCAAGGGACAGCTAATACTCAAAGGCCTAATATATGAAAAGAATTATGGAAGCTGGTGCTGAATCAGAAAGGGAGCACCAATAAATTGTTATTGGGTTTTAGAAAATTAAAAAAGTCATACTTTTCCCTAGTGGAAACAGATATGAAAAATTAAATTAGAGAGCACTATTAACAATGGAATTTGAAGGTTGACTAGTAGATAAAAGAGAATACCACAAAGACTGAAGCAGACATGCAGAGTAGGGCTCTCAGGTATGGGGAAAATTCATTTTGGTGGGAGTATTGATTAAGACCAAATTTTCCATTGAAAACCAGCTAGAAGATTAGTTTGGGGCATATTGTAGAAAACCTTTTATGTAAGGATGGCAAGATTTTAATTTTTTATCTGGTTGATTGGAAGCCAATTCAAATTTTAAATCACATTAATAAAACATCATACAATGACATGTATTTTGTAATTTTATATTAAAAATATGATTTCAAAAAAATGAGATAAAATACCAGTTATTTAATACATAATTACATGTATGAAGTCATATCTAAATAAACATGAAGCAGTATTCTGAGACAAAACAAATGACAGAGATAATATGTATGTATGTGTATGGCCAAGAATTAATAGCAAAAGAAAAAAATGAATTGTCATAAAATATTATTCACACAACCAGGAAAACAGCAGCTGTTTGACCATTTTGTACAACGTGGTGAGGAACCACAGAGCACAGGAAAGCAATAGACAATTCTAAATACATAAAAGATAAAAAGATAGAAAGATAGATGTCAGAGATTTCATGAAATAGATTTTGATGTGTTATACAATAGTGACTGTAGTTAGGTTTTTGAAGGTAACAGGAGACTGAACTTCATTTCTTATTTTGACTTGCTCATTGGTGAATTCAAGTAGTTCTGACTTAGAATGAAGACTGCAAGTTGAAAACCTTCCAAGCTGTCTGTGGCTTCCTGGCTTTGGATTCACTCAGAAATAATAATGTGGACTATTTCATTGTAAGAGAAATAAAATGGAAGGAGGTGGAAAGATGGTACCAAGATAATAAGAGCTTCTTCATTATTCGCTGAAGTTTGTAGTAATTATGCTTGAAGAGAGATGCTTTTATACTACAAACTCACCTTTCTTGGCAAAGCCCTATTCTTTTTTTGGACCTAAGGCACTCGAGACTAACAGAGATGAATGTGCTCCCATTTTCAAACTTCACTGATGTGGATTCTGCTTAGAAATTTTATAGTCTGACAAATCTCACTTCTTACAATCTGATTTACTTTACCATATATCATTTTATTGTATCGCCATTTGACAGAAGATTTTTTTACATGTTCATTCTATAATTGGCATATGGCCCAAATAATTTCTATGAAAAATAATAGACAGGATCTTCAGAGTTTTTAATTAGGTCAAGTCAATTTTCTCTTCTTCTTAAGCCAAGGGCATCATTATTAGAAAGTGCCTAATGTGATACAGGATTTCAAAAGCAGCACAATCGATGGCTTTTCCATTGTCAGGGAATAATAGGGCTGAAGCTTAATTACATTTCAAAAATGAACAGCAAAAAAAT
The DNA here is from genome assembly GCF_963455335.1 of Martes martes. Lineage (NCBI taxonomy): Eukaryota > Metazoa > Chordata > Mammalia > Carnivora > Mustelidae > Martes > Martes martes. Next base: position 39,767,235 of record NC_137892.1, read on the forward strand.
CTCAAGGTACAGTAGCCTTTTATCACAGGCTTTCTGAGGTCAAAATTTATAAAAGTAGAGATAAAAATCGGTCGATTTTCTCTGAATGTTTAGTGTGTATTGTGGACTCATCAGTCATTTGCTGTGAAGGGCTGTATAATGTTGTGATAGTCCAATGGTCTGAAGTCATTATGACTTCAAATAGGTAGATGTTATTTGATTTTAAATAACATTTTTTGTGTTCCTTTATACTCATAGAAAGCTTAATTCACCTAAAATGCTTTTACCATAGTGCTTTCAGTGTTGCACTTTGTTACATTCCTTTTACCGCAGAAAATTTGAAACAATGTACTATAAAATCTCCTATGTGCACTAAACTGGATCCAACCACCATTAAAAAAAAAAAGTCACACTTGGCCAAAATTTAGTCCATTTACTATAATGTCCTAAATTAATGTAATTGAAAGCTGTAGTGATAAGCTCCTGCCTTTTAATATTTTTAATATTACTACTAGTAAAACCTTATATAGAAATCCCCTAATTACTTAAATGTACTCACCAAAATACCTCACGTGCTATATGTATTACAGATTTTAGAGACAGTGTAGTTACTCCTCTTGTGTAGATAAGGAAATTGAGGCTAACATTAAAAGCCTTGCCCAAGTTTATAAAACATGATTAGTAAGTATGTGTCTTTGTGTGTGTGTGTGTCTAATAGGAGAGATGAGAGAATGACTTCCTTAAGACTTGAACTCAGTCCTGTGATATTTGTCTGTGAACATTTTATTCCAAATAGAAATCATTGTCCCTTGGGGGAAATGAAAAAACAATGTAGAATCTGTCTCTGCTCTGAAGGGAGAGCCCTGCTTAGGATTTTCTGTAAAGAACAAAGAGAAACCTGTCTGCTAAGTAGTACCATAGCTATAGCTGATTCTTCCAAATGGTGGTGTTTTTCAAGCTGTAGAGATAAACCAGGAGTTTGCATGTCTGCTTTACTGCAAAGCTTTAATTTTAACACACACACACACATTGTATAAAAGCTATATATATATATATGTATACATATATATATATATATATATATTCAAGTGAGCATCAGGCTCTCCTTACCTTGCAACCCCCAAGTACTTCCTCTTCCCCCTTTGCTTCCTTCTGACCTGACACTTGTCAATTTCTCTAGATTTTCTAGAAAAACAAGTGTCAGGCAGCCCCTTCCTTTCATTACTAGAATCATAAAGTAACATCTCAAAAGTAGATTATACTTTTCCAGAGGAAAGTTGTTACAAATAGAATAATTTTCCTAAAGACTTTGATAAAATGTCATAAAAGAAATGATAAGTGTCCATAATATTGGTAAATGTTAATGATTCAGTCAAAAAAATAAGCATATATACACATTAGGCATATGTGTGTGTATGTGTGTGTGTGTCCAAAATAAAATTAAATATTTAAAATTGCTTATTTATTTTTTAAATGTGTTTTTAAAAATTGTCCTACAAATATAGAAAATTACACAAAATTCAGAGCAGCAAAAACATCTGCATAAAATTGCCATCCTTATCATATGTTTATGAAAAAGACTTGTTGAATGAAACAAGAATCATAAGATGCAACAATAAAAATTTTGAGTCTCACAGTGCCCTTTAAAATACCAAATGCTAAAAGTATCCTTCATCTTACGTGGTAATATGTGTGAGCCTCTTGATTCTTATACTTGCTCTAAAATAATTTAAGTTTCTCTGGTCACTTAAAGAGGCAAAATTGTTCCAATTCAATACAAATGCCTAGTGTCATGTAATAATCAAAATTTGAAACTAATTTCACATTAAGTTATCTTGTCTTCCCCAGAGGAGGCTAATATTTGCTGAAATCTCTCTTGCAGAAGCTTCTTGATCAGAATCACTGCAATTTTAAAGGTCAAAAGTCCTTGCACGGGTTCCATGTCTTGTTCCGCAAGTCATACATAGACTTGTCACATCAGCAGAAAGCTGTGCAGCCATATTCTAAAGAAGCATCTCCTTTCATGCTACCCCAGTGCTTTAGCCAGTCTTCCTCTTTTAGTTTGCTTAAATGTGTTCACACCTCAGAATACTGTGTCCATCAACTGCAGCAGACACATAACAAGTTAAATTGTTATGTCCATGTATACAGCTAGAATTACAGGAATATTTTTTTTTTAAATAGAGTGCAGTGTCTATTGAAATTTAAATAAAACATATTTAAAAACATCATTTAAAAATTAAAAAGGGAAAGAAATATTATACTTATACATTGATTCTGTGTATTTCCTGTATTTTCAACAACTCCTTTTTTTAGTTCTTCCTTTTGTGAAATTTCTTAAAATACCACTTTTATTTTTTTCATCTTCAGAAATCATGCTTATTATTTTTATGACTTTGATTTTTTTCAACTTTGAAAGTTTTCAAATATAGAAAATCTAAATATAATGTGTTTGCATGCATGTGTGTCCTCTAGTCAAACGTTATTATTTTGCTTGATCTGTTACTCCCTCTATCCATCTTTTTCTTCCAAACCATTTGAAAGTATGTTGCAGGTCTGTACCAGACCCAGATTTAGAACATTCCAGAACTTCTCATCCCCTTTCTCAGGCCTCAATTCTTGCTGGCCTTCCTTACCAAAACAGCTTTGGCTAAGGCTCATGCCATTTTCACAGTTGTCAAGTTGTGGACACTGATGCTACCATAGACCTAAGAGTCCCATGCCTCTGTGCCTGTGAGGAGGGACCACTGTGCCTCCTCCCTGGCTGGATTGGACTGCAGGGATTCTGGCTTCACTATAACCTGCCTGGTGGTCAGGTGATACAACCTGGGAATGAGGCAGAGTTAAGTTTCATGGAATCGATTTTGATAATGAGACATGGGAGCAAAGAGGAAGAAGCAACTGATGAATTATTTTCTTCTCCCTATTTCCACCTCACAAACTAGTTCAAGATGCAGTAGATTTGTACAGACTCTCTGGAGGTGGCCTGTGCAGCCAAACAACCAAGCTGTGGAACTGCGGCCAGCTCAAGAATGCAGCACCTCAAATCGCTGCCCCTCTTTCCTTGCCTCACTCCTCCATTGCTCTCATGCCTGCATCTCTGAAATCACGCCCCCCCCCCAATTCAGTCTTAGCACATACAATTTTTTCCTCAGGCTCTGTTTTCTAGGGAATGGTATAATTGGTGTCAGGAATGGCGCTGTAAAGTAGTAGAAGCTCAGGGATGGATTTGAAGTTGGGCTGTTTTTCATTCTGAAGGTAATAGAAGCCACATTGATGTTGGTGAAGGGACGGTAACATCGTGATGCAGTGACATCATGATGGTGCAGAGGTCAGAAACACGTGTGGGAGATCAGTGGCTGCTACAGTGATGGTCTGGTCTAATGCAATTATAACTGCAAAGATATGAGTGTGGTTTGTTTCTTTCTGCTGAGTGGACAGTGACCAATAACCCGTAAGACATGGAAAGAACTAACAGATGAATAGCTTGCCATCTCGTTTCTACATGCATTGTAGCTTCATACAGTCTTTCTGGAGATACCCTCCAAGACAGATCAAACAGCTTTTGTTTTCTGCAAGGTATGTCTCAAATATTTAATTCACTCCCTTGAATTAGCTTGTCTTCCCTGCCTCACTTTCATTTCCTCTCATGCTTTCCACCTTGCTCTCAATGAAACATTACCCCATCTATTTTTGTCTCAGCTCCTAGACAGCTGTTTTCTGGGGAACATGAGTTAAAGAAGACATCATGATTCCTCAGCAGGCATCTCTAAAAAAGCAAGACCTTCTTCTGCATAACTACAGTATCAATATCGCAGCAAAGGAGATCTCTGACCTAAGTGCATATCTCTTAGAATATCTTTCCCAGCTGTATTTTTAATATCAGTATACAACCAATATTCACTCACTGCACTTGTTTATTGTGCCTATTTAGGTTCTGTTAATCTAATCTAACCCCTTCCCCTTTTATGGGATTGATTTTTGAAATATTCAAGCTAGTATTTTTTGAATGTTTCTTCACAGTGATGTTTACATTGTGCCTCTGTGTTCTTTTGAATAAGGCAAGCTTCCAAAATACCAGAACATGTGGATCTTTATTCTGAGATAACAGTACATGCATTAGTTTGCCTAATTTTCCACGAACCATTCAGTAAATTAATTTAGAGAGAAACCCTTTCATTTTTGCTCCTTGTTATTAGGCTCACTTTTAGAGATGTGACAGTTCTTTATAAGGTCATTGTTCCTTGGGTATTCTGTCAGATTTGTCACTACTGCCTTTTATAAAAGTCTTCAAATTTGGAGCATTTCTTAGTCTTTCGTGGAAAATTTACTGTCTTTTACACAGTACCAAATTCAGGCTGTGTTCTAGAGAACAGCTTTTTAAATTGTGCTCCATTTATTGGTTACTATACTTTTTCTTTCTTTCAGGTTGCAGAATCTAATGGAAAACTCTTTTGTATTGATAGATCAACTTATATTCTCTCCATTGTTGTGGGTTAATACTTTAGTTGCAATTAATTTACTACCATCTAATGAGCTTTCAAAAAGGAAAGGTTAAGAATATCATTTATAAAAATGTGACCTGAAAGTTGTACTTTTCACATCTGCTTGCATCATTTGGCACAAGCTTAATCAATGGTCATACATAGCTACAATGGAGCCTGAGAAGGTCATTCCCCAGCTGGGAACACCACGCAAGAAAGCCAAATTGTTCTGTTGCAAGAAGGAAGAATGAATCATGGAGTGATTAGTGTCTTAGTAACACAGTTTCTCCTAAATTTCAGCGGCCTTCACCGTGTGTTTAAGGATCTTAATAGGGTTTATGTTTGTTACCTTCTCTAGTTTGTGGATGCCAGTTGTCCTAAACTAGAGTCATTTTGTGTGTCCTCTCTATTATAGTCTTTCTAATTAACTAAGTCATGTCATCTCTTATTTCTGACTTCACAATGAATATGTTAAAGTTTTCTTTAATGACAGTGCCGTAAGTGGAATGTTTGTGTTCTTCACAAAATTGTATGTTAAATCTTAATGTCCAATATGATGGTATTTGGGAAATAGCAGCTCTATAATTTGGTCTAATATTTTTCATAATTCTCTAATTTGTTCCTTTGGGATTTCATTTTTTTTCTTACTCCAGACTCATCTTTTCATCTCATTTTGTTTTTTTATCATATTACTTAGACCTCTAGGTTTAGTGAACTTCTTTCTTTTTTTTTTTTTCTTTTTTATTTTATTTCTTTGACAGCGAGAGAGAGCACAAGTAGGGGGAGGAGCAGGCAGAGGGAGAGGGAGAAGCAGGCTCCCCACTGAGCAGGGACCCCAATACGGGGCTTGATCTTAGGACCCTGGGGTCATGACCTGAGCTGAAAGCAGACGCTTAACCGACCAAGCCACAGGCACTGCTTTCTTACTAAGTTTCTCTTCAGAGTTTCATCTGTGGAAATTTACTTTTTTTCCTTTTTTTTTTTCTCCATCATTGTATATTTTCTTTTGCATTTGGTCTGTTTTGTAATTTTAAAACATAAATTGCCTAATTTGAAAATTTATTTTTACCTTTAAAGACATTAATTCTTATATTTGCATTATGCCACACACTTTCTTTTTAATATTTTCAAGATTAATATGGTAAGCTTTGTTCAGATCTTCAAATTACTCTGATGTAATGTGTGTATATCCCACATGATATGCTTCCCAGTGTAACTGAGAACTCCTTACTCCCTGAGTAACAATTTGGATATTGGGTGTTGGGTTACGTGTTGTATGCCACTGTGAAGAAGCATGGGTAAAAAGGGGAAAAGATCAGCAGATCTTGTGTGCAGTCCTTCCTAGCAGAGTTGAATAATGATGTAGTAGGCTGAATTATGCCCTTCCCAAATTCTCATTGGAGAGTTAGGAGAATTAGCTTGAAGTCCTAACACTGTTGCTCAGAATGTGGCTATATGTGGAGATAAGGTCCTTAAAGAAAAAACGAGGTAAAAATGAATCCACTAGGGTATGCCCTAATCCAAAATGACTCTTGTCCTTATAAGAAGAGACTACGACCCAGGCACACAGAGAAGAAAGACTATGTGAAGACAGAGAAGGCCACCATCTACAAAGCCAAAGAGAGAGGGCTTGGAAGAAACAAAGCCTGGGACACCTGGATCTCAGACTTCTAGCCTCCAGAATTTTAAGAAAAATTTCCACTGTTGAAGCCACCAGGCTGTGGTACTTTGTTCTGGCAGCCCAGCAAACTAATACAAATGCTTTCTGGTTTCTCTTCGGAGGTTACATATATGAGATATCCGGTGGAGTGTTTAGTCAATCACACTGGGTAAATTATCTCCCTGTGGATGTGTACAGTCTTGTGGTTTAGAAATTCAGCTCAATTCACTATGGAGGAATGAAAAAATGATTTTTTTTCTTGCTTTTGATAAAATGCTCATATCCTGTCACAGGAACATCTAATACAAAAGATTTTTTTAATCTTTCTTGGCCTGCCAACTCTTCCATTGTGCATGCTTATGTTTAAATTCCAGCATATCAGTTTTAATATTCAGAGATGCAGCTCTTCTCAGAATTAAATGCGTAGCCAGGGTGGAGTCCTCTATTCTCTCTCATGCGCATGTTCTCTCTCTCTTTTGTCTTAAATTTCTTAAGTTTCACATTGAAATCTCATTTCATTACTTCATTGATTGCTACCTTTAAGGCTTCCTTCATTTAATTAGTCTTAGTCTCTTTAGTCTCTTGGAGCTGTTACAACAAAATACCACAGACTGGATAGATTATATATAACAAAAGTTTTTTTCTCATCCCCTGGAAACAGGCAAGTCTAAGATTGAGGAGCCAACGTGGTTGTGTTTTGGTGAGGATTCTCCTCCTGGTTCACATAGCTGGCACTTTCTTGCTTTATACTCAGGTGGTGGAAGAGGCTAGGGAGCTCTGTGGAACTTCTGTTATAAGGGCATTCATACCAACCATGAGGGCTCCACCCTTACGGACTAAGGTCCTCCCAAAGACCCCCGCCTCTTCATACCATCATTTTGGAGATTAGGATTTCAACACATGAATGGGGGTGGGGGGGGTGGGGGCGGAGCACAGACCATTCAGACCATAACAATTAATGCTTGTATTTTAAAATGGTAGAAGCAGGGAGCATCTTGTAGAATTCAACCAGAAATAAGCTAGATATCCCATTTAAAATATAACTTTATTGCATTAAAATCTTTACATATTAGTTATTTATGCTGCAATTAATATCAAATATTAGTTGACTTCAATTTTGCCATCTAGAAATTTGCTATGATTGGACATGATGGAGTAACTACTATCTCTTTCAAATTTCTCCAAAGGGAGTGAACTGATACTTATTTTTTTTTTCTTTCCAGGAAACAGAGTTGTTCAAAATCATTCTACTGACTTTAGAATTACACTTAAACTTAAACTAGTGGATTTAATAAATATTTTTCTGTTGTCAGTATTGATGACAGTGTTTTTCCCCGGTGGAAGTCATTTTTTACAGTCAGGGCTAACCCGATATCCTTTTTTCTTTATCACTTTCCACCTCCATAGCTTATTCAAAGTTACAGGCACTACTACTTCTCAGTTTCAGGTCAAAGCAGCTCCACCAAAAAACAGTATATCCTATTAAACCACCCTTTCTGGGTCATTGCTTCTGCAGGCTTCCTGCTCTCCAAGTGTTTGCAATTTCACTGAAATGACGTAGAAAACTTGGCCATGTGATCAGCCTGGAATCTTTATAAAAGGAGCATCAAACACCCCTCACATGTAGTCTTAACTATTAACAGGCAATATCCTCGCTACACATCTTGCCTCAGGTGGTACTCAGATGTTGGTAAAATATCCCCCGAAAGAGAATTCTTGAGATGTCGATGAAAGCAGGAAATTTTGAACCTGTTTGTGTGACCAGGTAATTTTCTCTTTATTATTACTTAGAGGCAGAGTATTTGGAAGTATTTTGTTCATTAGAGCAAGTCTAGAGTTCTGGGAGAAATTGCTCACACTTTTTGCAAATTAGGTAAGCAATACATGCATTGCATTCATACTTTACTTAATTCACATGATTTTTTTAAAAGATATATATATTTTAGGGAAAGAAAGTGGGAGTGGGAAGAGGGACAGAGGGAGAGGGAAAGAGAGAAACCCAAGCAGACTCAGAGCCAAACACGGACCTGACATGGGGCTTGATGCCACAACCCTGAGGTCAGGGCCCAAGCCAAAACCAAGAGTGATACGCTTAACGGATTGAATTTCCCAGGAACTCCAGTTCGCATGATTTTGTACTGGTACTCAAAGCCCAGAAACAGTTGTCCAAATTACAAAAAAGATCACATTTTTTTGGTAACTTTGAAAGCTGCAAAATTTGAAATGGAAATATTGGTAGAACTAATGACCATGGGGACACCTGGGTGGCTCAATCAGTTAAGCTGCTGCCTTCAGCTCAGGTCATGATCCCGGGGTCCTGGAATCGAGTCTCAAATTGGGCTCCTTACTCAGCTGGGAGACAGCTTCTCTCTCTGCCTCTGCCTGCCAATCTGCCTGCTTGTGCTTTCTCTCTTTCTCTCTCTCTCTCTCTCTGACAAATAAATAAATAAAATTAAAAAAAAAATGACCATGATTCTTGGCAGTAATTCTAATTACTGAAATCTGAAATAGTTAAGTCTCTGAACAGTGAGAGATCTTCACTGTAAAATTTATAATAAAAATTTTATTGTAAAATTTTAATAATTTTCCTTATTAAGTAAAGACAGTAATAGGAAAAGGAAAATTGAAAAAAAGGGAAATGTTTTTTCTGTGCTGTTTATGTGTCTATAGATTAAAGAGATTTAATTTGACTTAACTGAGAAAATGTTTTCTAAATAAACTAAAAATTCATGTTAAAATACTTTTACTATTAATGGGAAGCAAAATGACCTTAAAGCCAAACTGGAAAGATCCAAATATCCACCACATAGAAGTGAAAGATAAAATTATCTTGGATTTCCAGCTTCATGTATGTAATTAGAATTAGAAGTTAGAGAATAATTACCTGAATTAGGGTGCATGTGAATTGGCTTTATTATGGTAAAAGAAGGAAACTGAAATTCCTAGTTCTTCTACCTGATTTCCTTCCAATTAGTTGTGCTGTTTGCGGCAAATCACATTACCACCTTGGTCACAGGTTACTAATCTTTCAAATGAGATTTTTACCAAGTCGTTCAGTAAGCTTTATTTCAGGCTGTCATGAATTTCATTTACTCTTCACTTTGGTTTACTTGTCCCTATCTTTAGCTGCATCATTCATGTATTCTGTACAGTTGAAGGAATTTAGGTATACCAGCCCGTGAGGAAGGAGACTGCCTGGGCTAGTGTAAACAATTGAAGGAGTTAAGCCTCAGAGACTGAGGGAGAAGAAAGTAGAAATAACTGAGCTTTGAGGATGCTCTTATGCTCTAAATCCCTTTTAATAGTTGCCATCCTAGGTAAAGTTTTATTGTCTTATAAAATAAAAAGCCTTTTAAAATGCCATTTTTGTGTTCCTGCTGAAAAATTAACACCTGTTAATTCTAAGTCATTAACTGAAGAGAAACCTAATACATGTATATATTTTTATGTCTACTGAAAAAATAAGACCAGTTACTATTTTTAATCCTTTCTATGTGTCAAGAAATATATTGAATGTTTTTGTATAACTATTACAATTAAGAAAAGAATCTTTCCCTGCTTATTTGCCACTTTTCTTATTGACTACTGAATATAGAAAATATTCAGTGAAAATTTGAAAATCATGATTGTAATAAAATACACATAGCATAAAATTTACCATCTTAATTATTAAGTTACTGTTCAGCAGTGCACGATATATTCATGTGTTGTATAATCTATCTCCAGAACGCTATTCATCTTGTAAAACTAAAACTTTACCCTCATTAAACAACTCTCCATTTCCCCTTTCTCCCCAGCCGCTAATCCAAATTCACCTTTCTGCCTCTATGAATTTGACTACTCTTAGTACCTGCATCTAGGAATCAAAGATACCTAGACTTAGATATCAAGTGGAATCTTTGTGAAGGGCGACTGGCTTGTTCTCATTTCGCATAATGTTCCCAAGGCTCATCTATGTTGTATCGTGTGTCAGAAAGCCTATGGCAAAATTTGCTTTCTTTTTGAATCTGAATAATATTCCATTGTGTGTTTGGATCACCCTTTGTTTATCCATTAATCCATGAATGGATACTTAAGTAGCTTCTACTTTTTGACTCTTGTAAATAATACTGCTATGAATATGGATGCACAAATCCCCTTTAAGACCCTGCTTTCAGTTTTTGGGGGTATCTATTCAGAAGTGGAATTCCTGGATCATATGATAATTATCGTTTAGTCATTTTGAGGAAGCTGTTTTCATACTGTTTTCCATATAGCTTCCCCATTTTACATACCCACCAACAGTGCATAGAGTTCTAATTTTTTCACCTCTTAATCAATTCTTGTGATTTTCATTTTTTTGTTGTTGTTGTTTCTGGTGTTTTGTTTTGTTTTGTTTTGTTGTGTTTTGCCTAGTAACTATCATAATGGGATGAGGTAGCATCCTTTTGCATTTTCTAATGATTAGTGATGCTGAAGCTTTTCGTGTGCTTTTTAGCCCTATTTTTATTTTCTTTGAAGAAATGTCTATTCAAGTCTTTTGCCCATTTTTCAGTCAGGTTGTTTGCTGTTGTTCTTTTTTGTTTGTTTTGTTTTTTGTTTTGTTTTTGTTTTGTTTTTTGTTTGCTGTTGTTCTTGAATTGTAGGCGTTCTTTATATAGTCTTTATATTAATTTTGTCAGGTGTCTGATTTGGAAGAATTTTCTCCCATTCCATAGATTGCCTTTTACTCTTGATTTTGTCCCTTAATGGACAGAAGTTTTCAATTTTAGTGTAGTCCAATTTTACGTATTTTTAATAAGCTAAGTCATAGGAATTTTCACTTATTCAAGTTGTGATAGGAGCACTGGACTTAGTGTGTTATGATTCTTGCTAGCAGTTTAAAAGAAAAGACTGATTCCATTAGAGGTTTTGTGTTATAGATACAGCAGCTAAATTAAAGAATATATTATCTAAAATATAAGCTAAAAGTAAGCTGGGACCATTAGATACAAATCATGAATTTGTTTAGTTAACTGGTGAATAAAAAAAGGGTAAGCAATGAACACTTTTCCTATCTATCTGGCTCACTCATATGATGTTTACTTGGCATGTTATGGCTTGTAAGCTAGATTTCATTTTCCTACTTATGCCCCAGGGCAGCTTGAAAACAGATCACGAAATTTTCTTTTCTAGTCGAGACTAAATCTGTTTACACATTTATTCATTTAATCATTTGACTATTAAGAAATTTTGCTTAGTTTGATTAATAAAAATTTTACTTGCTAAAAACTGGTTCACTAAATGCTAAATTATATAGTATGTTTTAAAAAATCTTATTCACTACATACTTAAATAAATTGTAATTGCTAAAAGAACACTGATACCTTGTCTTTGTCAGAATGAAAAGTCAACAGGGAGATCCTTGGGTTAAATGAAGACTAATATTCACATAAATGAAGTATAATTGGCAACAATTTTTCATTCTGTTAATTCTTTCCATAGCAATCTCAGATACTGCAATGTGACAGTTTGGCTTTACGGTCTTCAAGTTTTCTTTTAATATCTGTGACAATCACTAGTCTGACTTGTAATGACATCCTATAGACCTTTTAGTATGAGCTGTAAATCATTTCATGAAGCTCATTTACTCAAATGACCTTTATATAAGACTTTGATTTTGTTCTAATATGACAAAAATGAGATTTTATACTAAATAATATTTTACTAGTTGAATAGCACTTTAATTCTTTCATAAATTCACACAGGGAAAATGTGAAAATATTTGAGATTCAAAGCAAAATATCAACAAAGTTTTGTGATTTGTGATTAAGGAGGGAGAAAATGATTGAAATGAAAAGAAGACAATTAGTTAGATCTAGTATTTTTTTCCCATTAGGCTAGAACTAATGCTAAGTAAACTGCTGAGGAAGTGTTATTGTTTAGAATATAATTAATAAAGAATAGTCTTGTTCTCTATATCAATAAATCATGTTAACTGGCATAGCTTTGGGAGATGGAAAACAAACAACTCTTAAAAACAAACATAGTTTTAATGAGCCATGTTGAATAAGGGCAATCAAACTTTCTGTCACATCTAATCCAACTCTACTTGGGTGTAAGAGATCTGAACATAATTGATGAAAACATGGTAAACCTTAAGACACAATTTCTTAAAAATATGCAGATTTTTTCCACGCACATGTGCTTTGTGTATATTACCAAATAGCTGAAAAATATTAAATGCATTGGTCTGGGTCTTCTGGGGAGTGGACACTGCAATGAGAATAAATGTTCAAGAAATTTATTAGGAAAACTTCTCATGAGGAAAAATGGAAGAAGCCAGTTGAGGCTGAGACAGTTGTCAGATGCTAAGTTTGACTTAGAGTGGAAGGAAAAGGAAGAAAGGAAGGTTAATGTGGAACCACTGTAGACTGTAATGCAAATCTGAGAAACATTCAGCAAGATTGTCAAGGAGAACTCAAGCCATTAAAGTTGCACATCAGAAGATTCCTGTGTCCTCCAGAAATGAGCCTGCCTTAGTCTTCTTACCACGCAAAATTACTGTTTGGGAGCAGTCCATGGGAAGCATAATCTTGATAAAAATATAGCAATGGATTTCTGAGTGCAGCAGCCAGGACCTTGAGTCACTTAATGCTTCCTGCGGTAGGAGATCTGAGAGGCATCTTTATAGTAAACGTTAAAAAATAGGGTATTAAAAAAAATAGGATATTGATTAAATAAATGATCTTTAATCCATGTAATGTAATAATATAAAAATTGGGTGAATCTACATGTATTGTAAAAAATGATGTATTTATTTGCAAGAGAAACAGATTTGGGAAAGAATTCAGAATGTTCTCCACTTTGAACAAAAATATTCCTTCTAAAATATCTATACTTATACCTACATATATATAAATGGTTTCTGGAGGAACAAATATATATAAATGGTTTCTGGAGGAACAAATATCAAGTCAATTACATTGGTATTTCTAGGCAAATGGGAGAGTGAGAATTGGGACTTTTACATACTTGTGGGAATGCATGTTTTTAGTCTAACCTGACTCATGCTGTCTTTAAAGAATGCATACTATTCTTATGTGTTACAGCAATTAAAATGATCAACTTTATTCTTGCAGTGTTTCTTACCACTTATTATTTATTTAATGTTATTTCATCACTTCTTGTTGTTTACTTTTGTTAGTGTGAACAAAATTCCATTTTAGTACCTTAATCCTAAACTTACCTTGGGTCACCTATTGTATTTATACATTTAGTTAATGATTGTCTCCCTTTCTTCAGAACTCATGGGGAAAAAAAATTGTATAAAAATGAGAAGTATTTTATCTCACTTAACTTGCTCTGGTCTACCTCTTTTTTTCCCCTCTCTCTCAAATATAATAAGACACTTGGATACTTAAAACCTGGACTATTTTCTGTCCCACTATTAGAAAATGATATGTTTGGAATTCTTTCCTTTTCCTCTATACATACAATTTCTAATATAAATAAGAACTTTACTTCCAACACATTATTAGGATTTTCCTTACATTATTATTTTTCTGTTTCAAAAATCTTTATGAACGACTTAGGCAATACATCCCCATACTATCTCATTATCTAACAGTTTGTTACATGTTATTGTATTATCAATTGTAAGACCCACCATGATTTTAAGTACTCTAGAAAAGAATAAAACACTACTCATAAAATTACAACACAATGCTCCCATTCACTAGATTTGTTTTAATTTTATAAACACTAAAAGAACATTTTTATAACTATGTATATAAAGATATTACCAACTATCACTCTTTTATATATAACAATTTTTGTAATATAGCTTAAGGTATAACTATAAATTCTTCATTTTCTAAGTCAATTGCTGTGGATACTTTTAACTCCAAGTCATAGATTATTTAAGTCTTCCACACAATGTCATCATCCCACGTGGGACTATGAGCACTATTGCTGCAGACATCTCAAAGAGGAATCCATTCTTGTATTTGGTGGGATGGCTGTTTCCTTTCAGAGCAAAAGTCTGCTGTGCTTCATATTTTTCTAGTTAGACGTTTGGAAAGGATTCAACCCATCTCTCTGATTCTACTTCAGCTGAGGGTGTTCAGGAACCTTCATGAAAACCATTGCACCCTTCTCCTGGGGAGTACATGAATCTCGGCCAGATTTGACCCAAGGTCCACTTTTTTCTGATGCTCAACACAGGATTGTCATGTACCAGAGGAAAATAATATGCACCAGCTTCCTTCTTCAGGTTTCCAGCAGAATTAGAGATTTCACTTGTGTGTTGGACCCAGGCGCTAATTGCCTTTGGAGAGATAACCCAGGATTTGGAAGTGAAAATAAACCAGGAGTAATAAAGTTGTTATCTTCCTAGAATTCTTTTTTTTTTTAAATATTTACATATTTACATTTTATATTTTACTTAGTTTATATTTTCTTTAGTTTACTTATGTGCCTTTTTGTTGGTATTGATTCCTTACTCTCTTCTCTGGCATTTTTTTCTTCATGTACTTAACAGTATTTTTAAATTTTTATGCAATATAAATATATAATAATCAAACCCCTTGCATTTACTAAATTCCAGTATGTCCCATAAATACTATAGAGATTCCCTGGACATTTGTCATCAATGAGCTACTTTTTATCCTGATTTTGATGAACCAATCATTTTATTGAAGAGAGCAAGCAGAATTCCAAACTGAACTCACCCAAACTCTACCACTTCCATTGCTGTCTCTGTTCTTGACAACATGAATTTAAAAATCCTTTAGAATAAACCTTTTGAAATGATACTTCACATTTTTATGTTTCTTTACCATCTACAAATCACAGTAATAAAACACAAGCTACTTTCCATCTCTTCTTTCATTCTTTCCCCAATCAAAAAACTTCAAACATTCACCCATGCTTGTCTAGCACACAATTGATATCCAGTTTAGAAAAACACTTTTATTTTTGCAAATAATAGAAGTTCTTTGAGCCTATTTGGCAAGGTAACAATTGAGTCTATTTTCTAAACTATACCTGCTACATGACCAACTTCTTTGAAATAAACCTCTTAGTTTCAACTCACTGATATTTTCCTCACAGTGTACACATTTCTACATAATTTGCTTCTCTCATTTCCAACTGTGCTACTGTGCTCAAATTTACAAATGTCAAAGTAGTTTGACAGATTGATTGAATGATTTATAAACTGACATTGGTTTTCAAGGCATTTTTTTCCTTTTGATTTCCTGTTTTCTTCATTTATCAAGAAGATACTTTTCAATCATTTCATAGAGAGATTTTTATATTTTCTTCTTTTTTTTACCTTGGAACTTTAAGCTATAAAGACTTTGTTATTTTAAATTTATTTTTCTGTGAAAAGAATTTTCTGTGAAGAAAATCCTCCCTGCTTTTCCTTTTACCATATGCTTGATAATCTCATTTCCATCTGCTCCATTATAATTGAAGTAAATTCAAAACCCCTCCCCAAAGTAAGAATATCTACTCTCTACTCATCATAAGGGAAGATCTTGGAATAAAAAGTTAAATAGGTTATTACTTATGCCCCTAGAATAATCTCATCCATAAAGAAAAGAGATACATAAAACATTATAAAACCATGTGATGTCCTGTAACTGGTACATTTACCGAAATTAGGGAGAAGACGAAGGAAGGTATGATAAAAACTGCCTGGAGTGAATGCGGGAACCATCATGGGGAAGGAATTAAGAATAGGTAACATAGAGCCTCACACAGATACAGGCTAAAAATAAAAAATGGAACTACCTTCAAATGTATAGCTGTGTTAAAGGCGTAATGGCCCTTGAAGCCCATAACTAAAAAGAGGAGGGAAAATAATAAACAAAAAACAGAATTCTCATTCATGAGGTATTTTCATTCCCTAGCCTCTGAGGAAAGAAACATTAGAGTGATAAAAACATACTAAGTGTTTTCCTTTGAAAAGGTGGAAGACTATTTACTTTGCCCCATTTATGTTACCATTTTTCAAAATATTTTCCAAACATTTTGCAGAATTTTTTTCAGAACATATTTATGAACTCAAGGAGGAAACTGTTCTCAACACTTCATCAACTTGTCTTATTTTTACCTCAGTAAGTATTAAGTTGATCTATTTATTTTCTACACATCGTTTTAAATAAAATATATCTATTTTAAGGATTCATATTTAAAACTAGCCAAAATACTTTGAAAATTCAGAAGAAAGTCTCCAAAGTGGAGCTTTAAAAAAGGGAAAGGATTATCTGGTTAAAAATCATGTCAGATTGGCAGGATCTTTCACACATTTGGAAAGATTTGCTCAGTTTCCTGATATATACCTCATAACCTGGCATCTCTCTTTATTGTTAGAGAGTTTGTTTGCCATCACAATAGGAACAGAGTTTGATTAGAGAACTATTGATAAATGTGGAGTTTCCCCAAAAGATCTATGGTGTTTAAATTCCAGTAGATCTGCAAATCACTAGTAGATTTTTTTTATGTCAATTTCTTAAATTTTCTGTGTACTCTTTGACTTGAGGTCATTTACATATTGTTAAAACTATGCTAGCAATCTGTTTTTATATATTGAATAACAACACTTTTGAGTGCTTTAAATGATAAAAACACACTAGAGGTCAAGGCTTTGTATCTCATTGACATGGATTGCATGGGGTCCCTATATAGGTAAACCGTCAGCCTGTTCATAGCTTACAACTTTAAGTTGTTTGATTGAGGTAACAGCATGTACTAAATTGTACTGTTTCCAAAAACATATATTTTATTAATGATCCAGCTTGCTTACAACCACACAAACTTAAATTTCTTTCATATTCCCAGGAAAATTATTATAGTTACTGAAGATGAAGTATCCTCTATGTATGTATCATCTTTTGAGTAACTAGTAAAAAAGTACTGCTATTGTGTCTGCAGTTTGACCAGCTTGGTTCCTATATCTGCAGTAACTCTTTGAGCTGTATGGTGATGGCAGGGTGTAAAAAAAGAAAAAAAAAAGTGAGGAGAATCCATTTTAATATCTCTGCATTTTTATATCCTCAACAAGCTACCTGTCACCCACACTCATGTCTGCCTTTGATCAGAACCAGCTCTACTTTTCCCTCTTCTGGTTCCTGCCTTGACTAGCATTTCCTATGCATGAAGCATACATGAAAACCTAAAATGAAGCTCTTTATGTAAAGAGTTTGATAATTTTATCTAGACCATATGGGAGAAGAAAAGTTGAAAGAAAGACATACTGACCCATTTACACACAGACTCACACGAAGGCTCACACTCACACATCCAATAGGCTTTACATTTCCCAATTTAGCTAACTTTGCTCTTCAATGTCCTATGAAAGTATGAGACCTTTGTGGCCAAATTACCGAGGATTCCCATATGGTCTATATATGAGATTTGGTTCACACAAGACCACTCCATCTGGTCCTGAATTACTTGTCTTTATTTACTCTAAAGGAGAATTTAAATTCTTCCCTATTTTGGATTATATCCTTAAATCTTCTTCAATTAATTTGATGTTTAACAATATTGGTACTAATCACTCCTTTCACTTTCCTAACCACACATTCTCCAGGGTGAATGGACAGAGGGTGGGGCATGAGAAATGACAGGGGTTGTCCTTCCCTATGTCATTTGGTCAGTGTTTCTTTTTAAAATACTAATATGCCCTATACTCTTTACTGATGTAATATAACAATAATGAAGGAAGCCATTTGCAGCATAGTTTTATTATGGTTTTATTTTTTAACTCTACTCTTCCCCATATGGAAAAATGAAATTACGAGGAACTGATCAGGTTTCCAACTGGATGTTTTGTTTTGCTTTGATTGTTGTTTTTGTTTTCTGTTTCAACAATAACTTCAATAATTACACCTAAATGTGCTGTCTGATACTACAGTTCAGTTTTTCCTCTTATCTGCACTTGATGTTTGTAAGCTCTGAAAACTGTTTTTTATTAGTGTTTTACACTCTTCCTCT
Source organism: Martes martes (assembly GCF_963455335.1). NCBI lineage: Eukaryota > Metazoa > Chordata > Mammalia > Carnivora > Mustelidae > Martes > Martes martes. The sequence continues at coordinate 39,785,322 of NC_137892.1, forward strand.
TCAGTCCTCATCATGAACTGGAATGTGACTGTTCACATTAAGGACCTTTGCTTAATTCTACCACAACAGGAATTGTGTTTCTTTTTAAGCCATATCTGAAGTTATTAATACAACGTTTAAGTAACAATTGACAGCATGGTCAGTTGGTTTGCCCTCCTCATACTTTCTTTATTCAGTTTATTGAAACGAAAACAAAATAAAACAAAAACATTTCACCCATTTCTTCTACCCCCTATGGCCAACCTCAGGCAACCACCAATATGTTCTCTGTTTTTATGAGCTTGGAATTTTTTTTTTCTTATTTTTGTTTGAGATTCCACATATAGGAGAGATCATATGCTATTTGTCTTTCTCTGACTTACATCTCAGCCTAATTCCCTCAAGGTACACCCAAGTTGTAATAAATGATAAGATTTCATTCTTTATTATGGCCAAATAACATTCTATTGTGTTTTCTTTATCCATTCACCCATCAATGGACACTTGCGTGGTTTCCATATCTTGGCTACTATAAATAATACTGAAAAGAACATAGGGATGCATATATTATTTCAAATTAGTGTTTTTGTTTTCATCAGATAAATATCCAGTAATGTAATTGCTGTATCATATGGTAGTTCCATTTTAAATTTTTAAGGATATTCCATACTGTTTTCCATAGTGGCTGCACCAATTTACACTCCCACCAAAATGCAAAAGGGTTCCCTTTTCTTCACATCCTTGCTGGCATGTTTTTATCTTTTGATAGTAGTCATTCTAAGAGAGATGATACCTCATCATGGTTTTGTTTTGCATTACCCTGATGATTAGTTATGTTCAGTACCTTTTCTTATACCATTGGTGATTTGTATGTCTTCTTTGGAAGAATGTGTATTCAGATCATCTGCCCATTTTTTAATCAGATTGTTTTATTTACTACTGAGTTGTATGACTTCTTTATATATTTTGGCTATATACTAGCCTTCATCAGATAAATGATTTGAAATTATTTTCTCCCATTCAGTAAGTTGCCTTTTCACTTTGTTGATGGTTTCCTTTGCTGTACAGAAGCTTGTCAGATTGACGTAATACCGTGTGTTTATTTTTGCTTTTGGTGTCAGATTTGAAAAATCATTGCCAAGACCAATCAAGGAGATTATCACCTACCACCTATGTTTTCTTTTAGGAGTTTTATGGTTAAGGTCTTAGGTTCAAGTCTTTAATCCATTTTGAGTTCATTTTTATGTGTGTTGTTAGATAGGGGACCAGTGTTTTTTGTTTTGTTTTGTTTTGTCTGTGATTGTCCAGTTTTCCCAGTACCATTTATTGAAAAGACTGCTCTTTCTCCATTGTGTATTTTTTACTCTTTTGTCATAAAGTAATTGATTATATATGCTTAGATTTATTGCTGTGCTGTCTATTCTGTTACTTTGATCTATGTGTCTATTTTTATGCCAATACCGTACTGTTCTCATTATTATAGCTTTATAATATAGTTTGAAATCAGGGAGTGTGATATCTCTGGCTTTGTTCTTTTTCAAGACTGCTTTGGCTATTAGGGGTCTTTTGTGGTTCCATATGTATTTTAAAATTGTTCTATTTCTTTGAAAAATGCCATTGGAATTTTGATAGGGATTCAGTTGAATCTTTATATTGTTTTGGGTAGTACAGACATTTTAGCAATATTAATTTTTCCAATCCATGAATGGAGTATATTTTTATTTATTTCTGTCTTCAATTTCTTTTACTAGTGTATTTTTTGTTTAGCTTTGTTTTTAGTTTTCAATATACAGATTTTTTACCTCCTTGGTTAAATTTATTCTTAGGTATTTTACTTTTTGATGCAATTGTAAATGGGATTGTTTTCCTGATTTCTTTTCTTGATATTTCATTATTACTGTAAAGAAATGCAACAGATTTTTATGTATTGATTCTGTATCCAGCAACTTTACTGAATTCTTTTGTTAGTTCTACCAGTTTTGGGACAGAGTATTTACAGTTTTCTATATAATATTATGTCACCGCAAATAATGATAGTTTTAATTCTTTCTTTCCAATTTAGAAAACTTGTATTTCATTTTCTTGCTTAGCTGTTCTGTTTAGACTTCCAATATCATGTTGAATGAAAGTGGTAAAAGTGGACATCATTGTCTTGTTCCTGATCTTAAAGCCTCATGCCTTTCACCATGGAGTATGATATTAGCTGTGGGCTTGTCATATATGGCCTTTGTTATGTTAAGTTTCCGCTACACCTGCTTTGTTGAGAGTTTTGATAATAAATGGATGTTGAATTTTCTCAAAAAAATTTTTTCTACGTCTGTTGAAATGACCATATGATCGTTTTTTTTTAATGTGGTATATCACATTTGCAGGTATTCAGTCCCTGGAAAAATCACACTTGATCATGGTGTGTGATCATTTTGAAGTATTGTTGAATTTGGTTTGCTGATATTTTGCTGAGGATTTTTGCATTTGTGTTCATCAGGAATATTGTCCTGTAATATTTTTGTGTATGTGGCATCCTTGCCTGGTTTGTATCAGGGTAATGCAGGACTTGTAAAATGTGTTTCGAAGAGTTTCCCTGTCTTTCCCTTTTTTAGAGGAGTTTGAGAAGGATTCATATTGATTCTTCTTGGAATGTTTGATTAAATTCACCATGAAGTCATCTGGCTTTTGACTTCTTTTTTTGGGGGGGATGGAAAATTTTTGATGACTGATTTAAGTCTCCTTGCTAGTAATCAGTCTGTTCAGATTTCATCATGATTTAGTCTTGATAGCTTGTATGTTTCTAGGAATTTATCCATTTCTTCTGGTTGTCTAATTTATTTGCATATATTGTTCATAGTAGTCTCATGATTCTTTGTATTTCTGTAGTATCACTTGTAACATCTCCTCTTCCATTTGTAATTCCATTTACTTGAGTCCAGTTTCTTTTTCTTGGTGAGTCTAGCTAAAAATTTGTCAATTTTGTTTGTGTTTTCAAAGAACCAGCAAGGATGCGTGTGGGTGGCACAGTTGGTTAAGCATCCAGCTCTTGATTTTGGCTCAACCCTGATGTCAGGGTCCTGGGAGCAAGTCCTGTGTTGGGCTCTGTGCTCTGCATAGCTGCTTGGGATTCTCTCCTTCTCTCCCTCTGCCCCCCCACCCCTCAAAAATTTAAAAAAACATAAAGGAACAAGTTCTTAGTTTCATTGATCTTTTATCTTTTTAATCTCTATTTCATCTATTTCATGAATTTCTGCTTACATATATATATATTTTTTTCAATTTCTACTAAGTTCAAGCTTCATTTGCTCCTGTTTTTCTAGCTCCTTGAGATATAAAGTTAGGTTGTTTGAAACTTTTGTTTCTCCTTGAGATAGGCATTTATCACTATAAACTTCTTAGAACAGTTTTTGCTGTATCCCATAAATTTTGGTATGTTACATTTCTGTTTTTGCTTGTCTCGAGGTACTTTTTTGTTTCTTTTTTGATTTCTACTTTGGCCCATTGGTTATTTAGTAGCATGTTGTTTAATCTCCACATATTTGTGAATTGTCCAGTTTTCTTCTTATAATTAATCCCTAGTTTTACATCATTGTACTTAGAAAAAGATGCTTGATATAATTTCAATCCTCTTAAATTTATTACAGCTTATTTTGTGGCCTAACATATGATCTGTCTTGGAGAATTTTTCATGAACACTTGAGAAGAATATGTATTATGTGTTTTTGGATAGAATGTTCTATAAATATCTGTTGAGTTCATATGGTCTAACATATCATTTAAGGCTGATGTTTTCTTACTGAATTTCTGTCTGGATGATCTATTCATTGATGTAAGTAGTTACTAAATTCCCCTATTATGATATTGGTGTCCATTTCTTTATTAGGTCTTTTAATATTTGCTTAATTTGGGTACTCATATGTTTATATAACAAATGTTATATCCTCTTGTTGGATTAACCCTTTATCATCATGTAATACCCATGTTAGTCTTTCATTACAGTTTTCTTTTTTTTTTTTTTTTAATTTTTTATTTTAATAAACATATAATGTATTTTTATCCCCAGGGGTACAGGTCTGTGAATCATCTGGTTTACACATTTCACAGCACTCATCATAGCCCATACCCTCCCCAATGTCCATTTCCCCACCACCCTCTCCCGTCCCCCTTCCCCCCCGCAACCCTCAGTCTGTTTCTTGAGATTGAGTCTTTTATGGTTTGTCTCCCTCCCAATCCCATCTTTTCATTTTTTCTTTTCCTACCTCCCCCCAAACCCCCCCACCTTGCATCTCCCCTTCCTCATATCAAAGAGATCATATGATAGTTATATTTCTCCGATTGACTTATTTCGCTAAGCATGATACCCTCTAGTTCCATCCACGTCGTCGCAAATGGCAAGATTTCATGTCTTTTGATGGCTGCATAGTATTCCATTGTGTATATATACCACATCTTCTTTATCCATTCATCTGTTGATGGACATCTAGGTGCTTTCCACAGTTTGGCTATTGTGGACATTGCTGCTATAAACATTCGGGTGCACATGCCCCTTCGGAGCACCACGTTTGTATCTTTAGGATATATACCCAGTAGTGCAATTGCTGGGTCGTAGGGTAGCTCTATTTTCAGTTTTTTGAGGAACCTCCACACTGTTTTCCAGAGTGGTTGCACCAGCTTGCATTCCCACCAACAGTGTAGGAGGGTTCCCCTCTCTCCGCATCCTCGCCAGCATCTGTCATTTCTTGACTTGTTAATTTTAGCCATTCTGACTGGTGTGAGGTGGTATCTCATTGTGGTTTTGATTTGTATTTCCCTGATGCCGAGTGATGTGGAGCATTTTTTCATGTGTCTGTTGGCCATCTGGATGTCTTCCTTGCAGAAATGTCTGTTCATGTCCTCTGCCCATTTCTTGACTGGATTATTTGTTCTTTGGGTATTGAGTTTGATAAGCTCTTTATAGATTTTGGATACGAGCCCTTTATCTGATATGTCGTTTGCAAATATCTTCTCCCATTCTGTCAGTTGTCTTTTGGTTTTGTTTACTGTTTCCTTTGCTGTGCAAAAGCTTTTAATCTTGATGAAATCCCAATAGTTCATTTTTGCCCTTGCTTCTGTTGCCTTTGGCGATGTTCCTAGGAAGAAGTTGCTGCGGTTGAGGTCAAAGAGGTTGCTGCCTGCATTGTCCTCAAGGATTTTGATAGATTCCTTTCGCACATTGAGGTCCTTCATCCACTTTGAGTCTATTTTCGTGTGTGGTGTAAGGAAATAGTCCAATTTCATTTTTCTGCATGTGGCTGTCCAATTTTCCCAGCACCATTTGTTGAAGAGGCTGTCTTTTTTCCATTGGATATTCTTTCCTGCTTTGTCGAAGATTAGTTGACCATAGAGTTGAGGGTCTATTTCTGGGCTCTCTATTCTGTTCCATTGATCTATATGTCTGTTTTTGTGCCAGTACCATACTGTCTTGATGATGACAGCTTTGTAATAGAGCTTGAAGTCTGGAATTGTGATGCCACCGACTTTGGCTTTCTTTTTCAATATTCCTTTGGCTATTCGAGGTCTTTTCTGGTTCCATATAAATTTTAGGATTATTTGTTCTATTTCTTTAAAAAAAAATGGATGGGATTTTGATAGGGATTGCATTAAATGTGTAGATTGCTTTAGGTAGAATAGACATTTTCACAATATTTGTTCTTCCAATCCATGAGCATGGAATATTTTTCCATTTCTTTGTGTCTTCCTCAATTTCTTTCATGAGTACTTTATAGTTTTCTGAGTATAGATTCTTTGCCTCTTTGGTTAGATTTATTCCTAGGTATCATATGGTTTTGGGTACGATTGTAAATGGGACTGACTCCTCAATTTCTCTTTCTTCTGTCTTGTTGTTAGTGTAAAGAAATGCGACTGATTTCTGTGCATTGACTTTATATCCTGACACTTTACTGAATTCCTGTATAAGTTCTAGCAGTTTTGGAGTGGAACCTTTTGGGTTTTCCACATATAGTATCATATCATCTGCAAAGAGTGATAGTTTGACTTCTTCTTTGCCGATTTGGATGCCTTTAATTTCTTTTTGTTGTCTGATTGCTGAGGCTAGGACTTCTAGTACTATATTGAACAGCAGTGGTGATAACGGACATCCCTGCCGTGTTCCTGACCTTAGCGGAAAAGCTTTCAGTTTTTCTCCATTGAGAATGATATTTGCGGTGGGTTTTTCATAGATGGCTTTGATAATGTTGAGGTATGTGCCTTCTATCCCTACACTTTGAAGAGTTTTAATCAGGAAGGGATGCTGCACTTTGTCAAACGCTTTTTCAGCATCTATTGAGAGTATCATATGGTTCTTACTCTTTCTTTTATTAATGTATTGTATCACATTGATGGATTTGCGGATGTTGAACCAACCTTGCAGCCCTGGAATAAATCCCACTTGGTCGTGGTGAATAATCCTTTTAATGTACTGTTGGATCCTATTGGCCAGTATTTTGGTGAGAATTTTCGCATCTGTGTTCATCAAGGATATTGGTCTGTAATTCTCTTTTTTGGTGGGATCCTTGTCTGGTTTTGGGATCAAGGTGATGCTGGCCTCATAGAATGAGTTTGGAAGTTTTCCTTCCATTTCTATTTTTTGGAACAGTTTCAGGAGAATAGGAATTAATTCTTCTTTAAATGTTTGGTAGAATTCCCCTGGGAAGCCGTCTGGTCCTGGACTTTTGTTTGTTTGGAGATTTTTGATGACTGTTTCAATCTCCTTACTGGTTATGGGTCTGTTCAGGTTATCTATTTCTTCCTGGTTCAGTTGTGGTAGTTTATACATCTCTAGAAATGTATCCATTTCTTCCAGGTTGTCAAATTTGTTGCCATAGAGTTGCTCGTAGTATGTTCTTATAATTGTTTGTATTTCTTTGGTGTTGGTTGTGATCTCTCCTCTTTCATTCATGATTTTATTTATTTGCGTCCTTTCTCTTTTCTTTTTGATAAGTCTGGCCAGGGGCTTATCAATCTTATTAATTCTTTCAAAGAACCAGCTCCTAGTTTTGTTGATTTGTTCTATTGTTTTTTTAGTTTCTATTTCATTGATTTCTGCTCTGATCTTTATGATTTCTCTTCTCCTGCTGGGTTTAGGCTTTCTTTGTTGTTCTCTCTCCAGCTCCTTTAGGTGTAGGGTTAGGTTGTGTATTTGAGACCTTTCTTGTTTCTTGAGAAAGGCTTGCACTGCTATATATTTTCCTCTCAGGACTGCCTTTGTTGTATCCCACAGATTTTGAACTGTTGTGTTTTCATTATCATTTGTTTCCATGAATTTTTTCAATTCTTCTTTAATTTCCTGGTTGACCCATTCATTTTTTAGAAGGATGCTGTTTAGTCTCCATGTATTTGCGTTCTTTCCAAATTTCCTCTTGTGATTGAGTTCGAGCTTCAGAGCATTGTGGTCTGAAAATATGCAGGGAATGATCTCAATCTTTTGGTACCGATTGAGACCTGATTTATGACCCAGGATGTGGTCTATTCTGGAGAATGTTCCATGTGCACTAGAGAAGAATGTATATTCTGTTGCTTTGGGATGGAATGTTCTGAATATATCTGTGATGTCCATCTGGTCCAGTGTGTCATTTAAGGCCTTTATTTCCTTGTTGATCTTTTGCTTAGATGATCTGTCCATTTCAGTGAGGGGAGTGTTAAAGTCCCCTGCTATTATTGTATTACTGTCGATGTATTTCTTTGATTTTGTTATTAATTGGTTTATATAGTTGGCTGCTCCCATGTTAGGGGCATAGATATTTAAGATTGTTAGATCTTCTTGTTGGACAGACCCTTTGAGTATGATATAGTGTCCTTCCTCATCTCTTATTATAGTCTTTGGCTTAAAATCTAATTGATCTGATATAAGGATTGCCACCCCAGCTTTCTTCTGATGTCCATTAGCATGGTAGATTGTTTTCCACCCCCTCACTTTAAATCTGGAGGTGTCTTCGGATCTAAAATGAGTTTCTTGTAGGCAGCATATTGATGGGTTTTGTTTTTTTATCCATTCTGATACCCTGTGTCTTTTGATTGGGGCATTTAGCCCATTAACATTCAGGGTAACTATTGAGAGATATGAATTTAGTGCCATTGTATTGCCTGTAAGGTGATTGTTACTGTATATTGTTTCTGCTTCTTTCTGATCTACTACTTTTAGGGTCTCTCTTTGCTTAGAGGACCCCTTTCAATATTTCCTGTAGAGCTGGTTTGGTGTTTGCAAATTCTTTCAGCTTTTGTTTGTCCTGGAAGCTCTTTATCTCTCCTTCTATTTTCAATGATAGCCTAGCCGGATATAGTATTCTTGGCTGCATGTTTTTCTCGTTTAGTGCTCTGAATATGTCATGCCAGTTCTTTCTGGCCTGCCAGGTCTCTGTGGATAGGTCCGCTGCCAATCTAATGTTTTTACCCTTGTATGTTACAGACTTCTTTTCCCGGGCTGCTTTCAGGATTTTCTCTTTGTCGCTAAGACTTGTAAATTTTACTATCAGGTGACGAGGTGTGGACCTATTTTTATTGATTTTGAGGGGCGTTCTTAGCATCTCCTGGATTTTGATGTTTGTTCCCTTTGCCATATTAGGGAAATTCTCTCCAATAATTGTCTCCAATATACCTTCTGCTCCCCTCTCTCTTTCTTCTTCTTCTGGAATCCCAATTATTCTAATGTTGTGTCGTCTTATGGTGTCACTTATCTCTCGAATCCTCTCCTCGTGTTCCAGTAGTTGTTTGTCTCTCTTTTGCTCAGCTTCTTTATTCTCTGTCATTTGGTCTTCTATGTCACTAATTCTTTCTTCTGCCTCATTTATCCTGGCAGTGAGAGCTTCCATTTTTGATTGCACCTCATGAATAGCTTTTTTGATTTCAACTTGGTTAGATTTTAGTTCTTTTATTTCTCCAGAAAGGGCTTTTATCTCTCCGGAGAGGGTTTCTCTAATATCTTCTATGCCTTTTTCGAGCCCGGCTAGAACCTTGAGAATTGTCATTCTGAACTCTAGATCTGTCATGCTACCTATGTCTGTATTGATTAGGTCTCCAGCCTTCGGTACGGCCTCTTGTTCTTTTTTTTGAGGTGAGTTTTTCCGCCTTGTCATTTTGTCCAGGTAGGATTTGCTTTCTCCTGCTGTGGAATTCCGCTGTTCTTGGTGACTGAAGTTGGTTTTGGATCGGTTTCTTGTTGATCTTCTGGGGGAGGGGCCTGTTGTAGTGATTTTCAAGTGTCCTTGCCGCAGGCGGAATTGCACCGCCCTTGCCAGGGGCCGGGCTAAGGAATCCGCTCGGGTTTGCTTTCGGGAGCTTTTGTTCCCTGAGCGCTTTCCGTAGAGTCCGGAGGACGGGAATGAAGATGGCGGCCTCCCAATCTCTCGGCCCGGAGGAGCCGAGAGCTTGGGGTTCCGCTCCTCAGTGCGCTCTCAGAGCAAAGCGCCCAACAGTCCCGCCTCCCTGGCTTGCGGTCGCGCCTCGAGGAAAGCAGTCAATTGTTGGAGCTGGAGAAAAGCGCCGGGTCGCTTTTGTCTCTGTGGCCTCCGGCCGCGCTCCGAGCCCACCCAGCCTGCGACCGGCACAAGGTAACCCCGGGCTTAGAGCTCACTCCTCGGCTTTGTCGCTGTAGCCGGCTTCCCCGCTCTAATACCTGCGAGCTCTGTGGCACTCAGACACCCCCAGTCCTTCTGTGACCCTGCGGGTCCTGGGGTTATGCTGACCCCGCCTGGGTTTCCCCCCAGTTTAGCCTCTGGAGCGATGTCTCCCAGTGGAGCCGACTTTTAAAAGTCCCGATTTTGTGCTCCGTCGCTCCGCCGCTTGCCGGGAACCGGCCCCTCCCCCCGGGGTCTATCTTCCCGTCACTTTGGATTCACTTCTCCGCAGGTCCTACCTTTCAGAAAGTGATCGATTTTCTGTTTCTGGGATTGTTGCTCTTCTTCTCTTTGATTTCCCGTTGGATTTGTAGGTGTTCACAATGGTTAGATAAGCTATCTAGCTGATCTCCTGCTACCCGATGTCGTCTCAGCCTGCTACTTCTCCGCCATCTTGACTCCTCCCCCCATTACAGTTTTCTTTTAAAGCTTGTTTTGTCTAATATAGGTATAGCCATTTCAGATTTCATTTGGTTTCCATTTTTATGAAATATCTTTTTCCATCCCTTCATTTTCAGTCTGTGTATATCCTTGCATCTAAAGTGTGTGGTTTAAAGGCAGCACATAAATGAGTCTTGTTTTTTTATCCATTCAGCCACTCTGTCTTTTCATCAGAGAATTTAGCCCAAATACATTTAAAGTAATTTTAGCCCAATTTAGCCCAAATAAATTTAAAGTAATTAATGATAGGTATGTGCTTATTGACATTTTGCTGATTGTTTGCTAACCGCTTTTGTAGTTCCTCTATGTTTCTTCTTTTCTTATTATCTTCCTTTGCAGTTTGATGTCTTCCTTTAGTGGTATGCTTATATTCCTTTCTGTTTATCTTTTATGTATTTACTATAGGTTTTGCTTTATGGTTGCCATGAGACTTACATATATAACAATTTGTAACATCTTTAAGTTTATTTGAAGTTGATACTAGCTGTGTGTCATCTGCCTACTACCTTTACTATATATTTACTTTTCTAGTGAGATTTATTTTATATGTGTTCTTGTTCCTAATTAGCATCCTTTCCTTTCAGCTTAAGGAAGTCCCCTTAATATTCCTTGTAAGGCCAGTTTAGTGGCAATAAACTCCTTTATATTTTGCTTATCTGGAAAATTCTTTATATCTCCTTTAATTCTGAATGATAACTTTGCCAGGTAGAGTATTCTTGATCAGAATTTTTTCTTTCAGCCCTGACTATATTGTGCCATTCCCTTCTAGCTACAGATTTTGTGCTGAAAAACTACATAACAAGTTGTTCTTATCTTGCTACTTTTAATATTTTCTTATTGTCTTTAACTTTTGATATTTTAATAATAATGTATCTTGATTTGGGTCTCTTTGGGTTCATCTTCTTTGGATGTTTCTTTGATTCCTGGATGTAGATGTCTGTTTCCTTCCCCAAGTTAGGGAAGTCTTCTACCATTATTTCTTCAAATAAGATTCCTGCCACTTTCTCTCTGTCTTCTTCTGGGAGTCCAGTAATGTGAATGTTAGTCTGCTTGATATAGTCTTAAAAATCCCTTAAGCTACCTTCCTTCCTCTCTTCTTTTCTTCTTTCTTTTCTTTTCTTCCTTTCTTCCTTTCTCTTTTTGCTTTTCTGATTGGGTGAGTTCCACTGTCTTGTCTTTGAGTTGATGGATACTTTTTTCTTCTTTATCTAGTCACTTACTGAACCCTTCTAGTGCATTTTTTCAGTTCACTTATTGCATTCTTCAGCTCTGTGAGTTCTATTTGGCACTTTCTTATATTTTCCATTTCTTATTGAAGTGTTCATTGTATACATCCGTTCTTCTCTCCAGCTTAGTGAGAGTCTTTATGACCATTACTTTGAATTCTTTATCAGGTAAGTTACTATTCTCTGTTTCATGAAGGGTCTTTTCCTGAGGTTTTATCTTGTTTTTTTCATTTGGAATAGATTCCTCTGTCTCTACATTTGCTTGACTCTGTGTTGGTTTCTACACAATAGGTGAAACAACCACTTCCCCCAGTCTCAAAGGAGTGGCCTGATGTAGGAGATAACCTTTTCATTCAGCCCTGCCCCAGCTCTTGTTGTCTCTCAAACCTTTGTGTTTGTTCAGCAGCCTTTTATATTTTCAGTAGTTCCCAGTATTTGAGGATGTGCCAACATCTGTCAGTGTCCCCAAAGAAAGGGTTTTGGCATCTAGATTTAGGCTGACTAGACAGGTTCTCAGGCAACAACTTTTAAAAGTATGCAAATATATACAATCTTGAGGAACCACATGCATAAACCCCATTGGGCACCACAGCCAGGTGATCTGGAGTTGTCCCCTGGGTGGTAATTAGAAAAATCATGGCTCTAGACAAATGTATAAGCTCCTTTATCAGAGATACTGGCAAGATGAAGCAAGGCAGAGTGAGAGAGCCAAGGTGGTGCCCATTGCCTATATTTTTTTAGAGCAATTCCATTCCCCTAAATATGTGCCAAACCTGAAGCCTGCCCCTAAGACCAAAGCTCCAGGACAAGCAAAGTGAACTTCATCACAGAAAAACTAAGGGAATCCTGTATTTGTGCATTACCCAGGGTAGTATCCTGCCAAGAAATGTCCCTATGATTGCTTCAGTCCTGTAGGTCCCAGGAACACAAGGCCCTCTGGCAACCAGAGCCCAGCAATCAAGGAATGTCCCCTAAGCATCAGATGCAAAATCCAGGCACCAGACAAATGCAGAGCTTCCCTCCAGAACATGACAGAGGATGAGCACAAAGTTAGCACCCACCCTCTGAGGTCTCTAGAAAGGATTATGTACGGTCAGCGGTCAGCCCCTAGATGTGTGTTTAATGAGAAATCTTTTCCTCAGGCCACAGTCATGATAAATAGCTAGCTAATAGGCCTCCTTCAGAGAAAGACTGAGTTACTGGAACTACTGTTTATCCCTATGTTCTGAGGTGCTTTTCTCTTACTTTATTTTTGCATTGGTCAGTTATTCTTCATATTTTACGAAGGTTGCTATAAAACTGTCTTTATAAATATTATTTCTTTTGTCTAACTGAATATAGTTTGTATATGAATTTCTTCCCGTAGTCCAAAAGTATTTTTACACTTTCTATTATCATTTTTGAAGGCCTTTGAATCCCTTTTGTCAGATTTCTTAAAGATCGCCCTTTTTTTCTTAATTTTTTTTTTTAGTTATAAAAAGTGACCTATGCTTTCCTTTTGTGTAAATATATGAAGTGTTTGAGATGGCCTCACTTATATCCTATTGAAAACTGTTTGCAAACCTGTATTTTAGGGAAACTTATGTGTATTTCTCTGACTTTCTTTTTCTCATGGAGAGAAAAAGTCCCAAGTATAAAAATATTTGATTTTGTCAAATAAGTGTTAATTTTCATCAATATTTTTCTTAGTAATTTCTTTCAACATGGCTATTCGTATAATATACACATAGTTTTAAAACCCCATGTTAATTTTTAAAAAGAGAGAAATCCTATACATTTTCTTATAAATATGTATATTAATTTCTGATGTAAAAGTAGATCATTCCTGATCAGTCTTCTTGAGATGAATAACACCATTGCTTCTATTTCATTCAAAAAATGACACATAAAATGGGCAAGATTTTATAACCTACAAAGAAGTAATACATATTTTTTCTCTTATTTTAAAATCATTTTGAAAAGAAGAGTAAAAAGACATCAAACATTGAGATAATAATTTGGGATAAATTAGATACATCTATCTTATTATGTAGAATTCAAAGAGTATATAATGTGATTTTGAGTAAAATGTTTTAGAATTCTTTTTTTCTGCATGATGCCAGTTAAATAAATTTGTAAATCACCAAAAAAAATCTTCATAAAATAGATTTGTACAAAAGAACAAAATAAGCTAAAAATATATATACCAGAAAATTATTTTTTTTGGATCTTAGGAGTGAGATAGAATGATTATAGGAGAATTCAACTGTATTTTTATAGTGGTAGTTATTGAATAATCAGTTATTAATTAGGTAGTTTTTTGAAATTATACACTTGGTAAAAATAGAAATAAACACATAAATCAAAACTGAAATAAATCAATTTCTAGAGCTTGGAATATTTCTCATTGTTACTCTTGAAATTTTTTGTATTTTTTAAATATCAAAAATAAAGCAAAATTAGCAGAAATATATTTAAAATCCCAATCCTTTTTTAAAAAATACATACATAATGGAAGTGATTAATCTATGTCTAAACAAAAACAAAATTAAAGCTTATATTCATTTTAAATTAAAATTTGAAGATTCTATTGAAATTTACATTAAATGCAAATGTGGAGGTATATAAAGTTTAAATTCAAAACTATAAACAATATAAACTGATACGAACAGCTTCTACATTGAAAAGCATTTAAGGGGTGCCTTGGTGGCTCAGTGGGTTAAAGCCTCTGCCTTCGGCTCAGGTCATGATCTCAGGGTCCTGGGATCGAACCCCGCATCAGACTCTCTGCTCAGCAGGGAGCCTGCTTCCTCCTCTCTCTCTCTGCCTGCCTCTCCACCTACTTGTAATCTCTGTCTGTCCAATAAATAAATAAAATCTTTTTTAAAAAGCATTTAAGTCTGTACTACATGCAGGTAAGATAATGGTTGATTGCAAAGTAAGACATAGAGGTTTATTTATTTTTTTTTTCAAAGGAAGGCAGATCCTTAAGATACCTTTTTAGAAACAAATTAATTTAAAAAATAAATAAATAAAAGGAATCAAACTAAAACGTGAATTAGTACAAGTGAAACAAGACTTAAGTGTATTCCTATGTAGTGCATGTAAAGAATATGTATGCATGTGTTTGTGTTTTATAATTCTGAAGTTTAATCCTACTCTTTTTTATTTTAATTAATTAATTAATTAATTTTTTATTAACATATAATCCTATGTAGTGCATGTAAAGAATATGTATGCATGTGTTTGTGTTTTATAATTCTGAAGTTTAATCCTACTCTTTTTTATTTTAATTAATTAATTAATTAATTATTAACATATAATTTTTTATTAACATATAATGTTAATAACATTAACATATAAAATTAACATATGTTAATTTTTTATTAACATATAATTAACATATAATTTTTATTAACATATATGTTATATTAACATATAACATATTATTTGCCCCAGGGGTACAGGTCTGTGAATCATCAAGCTTATATATTTCATAGCACTCACCACAGCACATACCCTCCCCAATGTCCATAACCCAGCCACCGTATTCCTACCCCCCACCCTCCAGCAACCCTTAGTTTGTTTCATGAGATTAAGAGTCTCTTATGGTTTGTCTCCCTCCTGATCCCATCTTGTTTCATTTTTTCCCTCCATCCCCACAACCCCTGGACCTGCCTTTCAAATTCCTCATATCAGAGAGGTCTTATGATAATTGTCTTTCTCTGATTGACTTATTTTGCTTAGCCTGTAGTTCTATCCATGTCATTGCAAATGGCAAGATTTTGTTTCTTTTGATGGCTGCATAGTATTCCATTGTATATATATACCACTTCTTCTTTATCCATTCATCTGTTGATGGACATCTAGGTTCTTTCCATAGTTTGGCTATTGTGGACATTTCTGCTAAAAACATTTGGGTGCACATGCCCCTTTGGATCACTACATTTGTATTTTCAGGGTAAATACCCAATAGTGTGATTGCTGGGTAGCTCTATTTTCAACTTTTTGAGGAAACTCCATATGGTTTCCAGAGTGGCTACACCAGCTTGCATTCCCACTAACAAGGTAGGAGGATTCCCCTTTCTTTGCATCCTTGCCAAGATCTGTCATTGTCAGTTTTAGGCATTCTGACTGGTGTGAGGTGGTATCTCACTGTGGTTTTGATTTGTATTTCCCTGATGCCGAGTGATGTTGAGCACTTTTTTATGTGTCTGTTGGCCATTTGGATGTCTTTGCAGTAATGCCTGTTCATGTCTTCTGCCCATTTTTTGATTAGATTATTTGTTCTTTGGGTGTTGAGTTTGACAAGTTCTTTATAGTTTTGGATACTAGCCCTTTATCTAATATGTCATTTGTGAATATCTTTTCCCATTCTGTCAGTTGTCTTTTGGTTTTGTTGACTGTTTCCTTTGCTGTGCAAAAGCTTTTTATCTTGATGAAGTAGTTTAATCCTACTCATAAATGATCAATTTCCTCCTTTCATGCTGCTCCAAAATATTACTGAATTTTTATTAAAAATATGTGAAATTGTGAGTAAATATTGGTAAGTTAATTTTTGTAGATCATTCTGCCTTTATATTCACTGGTTTGATTGGGTTCAGTCCCAGCATTGCATTTGTATTTGGGAAAGCTGAATTACTGTTGCCATAATATATCTAAATCCATAAATATATACCCACCTTTTGTTGAACCAGACAATAATGATGTCAGGGAAAAAAAAATCAGTTAAATTATCAACTTCCTTTATAGTTAGAAGACCATGAGTGGCTTTCGACAGATGGTAATTTCAACTTCATATTTTTATCATGCTTGTGTCAAAAGGCTTTTAAGGCAGATCTTACAATGAATCATAAAAAGCTAAATAGTCCCAAGAGAAAAAGTGCTCGTGCATTACATGTTTCTAATTCATCAGTGAAACTAAAACTGAAAATTTGATTTATTTCTTTTAAATATCTTGGGAGACTGAAAAAATGGAGTACATAATATAGCATCTGGAATTTTTCACAATTTCAAATATGATACAGGGACATACCCGTGGACCACTGAAATAAAATTATGAAAATGTACACAAATGAAGCTTTTCTAAAAGGATTAAATGGATATTCCACATCTTTGCTATTTTTCAAGATGATGCTAATGGCAGAGTCTTCTAAGAGATATAATTTGATTTAATTTAATTTTACATAGTTTTGTTTTAATTTTTGATAAATCTTTACAAAATTAGATCTAAATGAAATCTTATATTTTGCCAAAAAAAATGCTTTTCTGACAATTGAAGAGGCTAATCATTCAACTTTGCAATTATCCACCTTGTCAAAATGAGGAATGATTTGTTTTCAGAGTCGCAAGCAATACTAACTTTACCTTAGTGTGTCTGTAGTGTAAATAAATATACACAAAAAACATTCAGGCACATTTAAGGAGTCTATAGATATAGAAGCTTTAAAGAAAATATAATATGCAAAATACATAAATGTGTTTACCTTGATTTTCTTTCTAAACACAATCGTAGCTTCCACACTTGAAATTTTCCCCTTGAATACAGCCCCCAGAAGGATTTAAGTTCTGTTCTTGTGTTCTTCCTATGGAAGTGTGTCCCTTAAGGGAGTTCACAAGACTGGTTGGCATTTATATGACACCTTCCATTACTTTGTAATATACTGTCTGTCTAGTTTTGGTTTAATGAAACAACTGGGATAAATTATATAACTATGTTTTATCAATACAAGTATTAGCATTTACTTCCCTAATAGAAGGGTGCATAACATGTGCATATTTTTTAGTATATTAAAATATAATCTTCAACCTTTCCCATTTTATATATGGAAAAACAGAAGCCGATTTCAGTGATTTCAGATTTCAGTCACAATAAATTGAAAATAGTGCGCAAGTAAAAAGGATCCCTACAGATGTTTGAAATGAGATACATTAATAATGAAAACAAAGGACATGGAAACAACTACATATTTAACAATTATAGGTGTGATCTAGTAAGGTCTTATAAAGAAGAGGAATTTGAAACTTGTTTTAAATGTGTTTAGTATGTGAATAGTATCCCAGTAATAGAAACTTTCCAGGAACTAATAGAAAAATGAGTATAGAGTTTTAGAAATCTGACTAGAGAAATATTGTGGTTGGCATGGACTTTCCTGTCAATAAGGAGGTATGGAGAAAATACTCTGAAGGATTAAAATGAACAGAAGATTACAAAAGTGTTTCAGAAAACAGAGATAACCTTGTCTAAAAATATTTTTCAGAACTCAATTTATGCTATTTGATGATTCTTATAGTATTAGTCCATAAATAAAAACTTTGTGCTTAATTTGATAGTCAATTCTAAAAATGGAAACTTCTCACAATACCTAATAATACATATTTTTCTATAGCATAATTTATTTCATAGTAAAATGTTTATAGCAAATCATATAGAGCTCTTACATTAGTAATTACTAGGCAGTAAGTTAAGAATTGAAAAAAAAGTGATTCAAAATTTGAGACAAACATTTTTCCAAAGAAAACCAAAAGTTTATTTAAATATATGGTTGTTATGCCATTGGGAAAAAAAAAATGGAATTGCTTTGCCTATTGAGTGAACCATTCAGCTTTCCCAATTCCCATTAGAATGAGAAAAATATATCCTGCCATACCAAATCGTAAGCTCTTAAATATCTTTATATACTTTCATAAGCAATAATTCCGCCTTTCCATAGCATGGTTATACGTTCATGTGCAAGTATGATAAAAATTAGGGAATTTTTATCCCAAACTATGTAAATAAATATGTGACACATTCAAAGTATATGCTAATAATGAGCTTGATTACTTCCTGAGGCAATTTGTACCTTCTTAAATTATACATATTAGAAAATTATCAGTTTTGTCATGCTGTAAGATTATTTCCTAATAATACATATTATGTTCTAGGTAGATCATATGCATATTTTGAAAATATTATTTTACAAAATTAGCTTTTGTGGACTAATTTTTTACCTCAAAATGTACACTCATTTTTTGCACACTATGTGGAAAAATTCTAATTGCCAATACCAAAGGTTAATCTGGTAACGGAAGCTTCTTAGAGAGTAAGTCTTTTTAATCTTGTATTAGTACAGGAAAATAACATGGAAAACTAAAACGAATGAATAAATATATTACACTAATGGTACAAATAACTCCTCGGGAGAACTTATTTTTATTTTATTTTTAAAGATTTTATTTATCTATTTATTTGAGAGATAGAGAGAGAGAGTGAGAAACAGCATGAGAGGCGAGAGGGTCAGAGAGAGAAGCAGGCTTCTGGCTGATCCGGGAGGCCAGTGCAGAACTCAATCCTAGGACTCTGGAATTATGACCTGAGCCAAAGGTAGTTACTTAATCAACTGAGTCACCCAGGTGCCCCAGGAGAACTTAAACTGTTTGTGTTTCTATTGTTTAGTTCTAAGGATACTTATTAGCACATGTAAATTTAATGATATTTCAAAAGACTATTTAAATAAAAATATAATACATCATTTTCCTTGAGAATGTTTAAAATCTTTCATAGGACCATTTTACTACTTTAAACTATCCATTATATTTTATGCAAAAAAAATTCTTACTGCTATTAAATATAAGCTCTCTGTACAGTTTCATATTGAAATGTAAAGTATATGCCATTAGTAATTTGTCAGAGGTTCTTGATTGGGTGATAGGTATGTTGACAATGAATATGTATGACAATAGAGAGTCTTACAGGGCTAACTCTTGAATTAGGGGATATTTTGTCCCTAGAATTGGACTACTTTTCTAATGGCTTGACTTCATGGATTCCCTAAGGTCTCAGCCTTCTTGTTTAAGGCCTTTCTCAATTCTTCAAAGTGTAGTAGACACTAGTGATGCACCAGCCATATCTCCTCAGCCTACTTGATTTGGTGGAGTTGTGTTCAGAAATCCCTGGCCCCATTTTCAATACCCAAAACTAAGTGAACGTGGGAGGGTCTCTTCGATCTGCTTTCTCAAAGGCTCAAGGCCATCCAGCTGCACTCTATTGCAACCCAGAAGTTCAGAGGAAATAACCAATGGTAATGGGTGTGGATGGATCAATATCTCATTCTCCACTTGTTCTGACAGAAGAGTAATAGAGGTCCTCTAGTTGCCCATTCTGTTCAAGTTTTTGTCCCATTGTTTGGTTTCAAAGGAATCTATACTAAGAGCTATGCAGTTCTTGGTAACTATACTTGTGCTATTACAGCTTGATATATTCTGATATTTTTATGAAAGAAGAAAAATATTGAAATACCATTGATTTACTCTATCTTAATATATTTATTTTACATATATTGTATCAAGTTCTCATACACTAAAGTTTTTCTCTAAATTTACTTTTTTTTTTTTTCCCTGCAGGAACTGGATCTTTACATTTGTCTCTTGCAAATACATTGTTGTTGGTTCAAGCCAATACCAATAATGTGTCAAGATATTTTAAGGCATCTTTCTGCTAACAAATATATCAAATATATGATACATCTTTTTGCACCTCAGATGATCAAAGCACTGCAGTTGTGGATTTTACCAAGTGATTACAGAACACATTAAATAAATAATGAAGAACAGAAAATGTTTTTCCTCTCTCAGGTACGGAAGTTCTAAATTTAATCTACCCGCCATGCTTCTAATGTCTTTCTGGAATAATTTTTTGAAATCTGTATATTTCCTTTTGTTTCAGAAATCAGAAAGTATTAACATTATTACCTGATCTTTTATTTAAAGTCAGTATCATGATACAAAATTTGAAATTTTAATACAGAGCTTTGTTAAAGTTACTTAAGTTCTGCTATAGGTATTTCATTTATTCCCTATCACAATCATATAATATCTATCATTTTCATTTTAGAGAAGATGAAAATGACTCTTAGATGGTCTAAATCTAGTTAAGTATATATCCAAACCTACATACTAATAGACAGTAGAATGAGAGTTGTTTCAAATCTTTCAGATACCGAAAATAGTATTTTTATAATATGTTTTCACCAACACAATAATTCTATTCAGAATTATATTTTTATATTCAAATAATTTATTTTTAAAGTTCCTATGTTTGATTTTTTTCCTGCTGATCTAGGGAAACTCTGGATTACCTACTATAACTACAATTTAAAGGAGAGGGTGTCACCAGGTAATACCTTCAGTGTGGGGATTTATATATATAAATATATATATTTATATATGTATATAATATGCATATATAAATAAATATATATTTATTTATATATATTTATTATATATATTTATATATATAATAAATATATATATATTTATATATATAAATATATATATATTCTGTAGTCACATGCACAGAAAAATGACTTTGGGAAACAAATTTATAAAGGAACTATTGTTTTATAATAACATTTTTCTACCAGTGGCTTAGGTCTAATTAAAAGGTCATTTATTGTATTCCATACTGCACCAACATAACGAGAGAAAAGAATGAATAGATCTGCTAACCTCTTTTCTCAAATTATTCCTACACCTGAGAATTACACTGGGGACCCTTTAGGCCTCCAGCCTAGTAGCATTATTTTAATGATATGTTGTGCATATGGTACAGTTTTACCTTGAAATGTTTTAAAACTCTTGGATAGCCACTGGGATTTATTTTGAAGTAGATTATCAGGGTTACCATTTTTAAAATATCACTGTGTGTGTGTGTGTGTGTGTGTGTGTGTGTGTGTGTGTGTGAGATTTGGGGTTTACAGTTTTTTATTGCTGCTGCTGTTGTTACTTTTTGGGGGTGAGGGGCAAAGGGAGAGGGTAAGAGAGAATCTTAAGCAAACTTCATGCCCAGCACAGACCCTGAGCTCATGACCCTGAGATCATAACCTGAGCTAAGATCAAGAGTTGGCTGCTTAACCCACTCAGCCACCCACACGGCCCTCTTCTTACTCTTTTGACCACCTGTTTCAAAACATTTGAAAAGGGAATATAGCTTTCCTCAATTCTTTGTTACTTTGGAATGATACTCACAGACCATTTGGTGAGCTCAGTTTTTACTTTCTCCTTTATATGTTTTACTCTAGAGATACTTGATACATTACCTGATAGGTAATTAAAAACTAAGCTAATTTATTATATTGCTAAACATCCGTCTTTTTGCCATCTCTCCAATGGACTTGCATAGTTGTCAGTCACCTATTGAAAATTTTCTTTCTTTTTTCTTTTCTCTTCTTCGTCTTCTTTTTCTTCTTCTTCTTCTCCTTCTTCTAACCTCGTCCAATTTCTTCTAAGTGGGAGTTAATTTGGAGTCAATCTCCTTAGATTGTGAAGAGTGATTCAGGTTTTATATTTTAATTGCCAACTTTATAATTACATTTTACTTTTGATTTTTATTTAGACACTATTTGTCACTTGTGTTTTTCTTATTTTTTTCTCCTTTGCTCATTTTAGCCATGAAAATGCTTATTTATGTGGTCTTCCTATCCATGACAATAATTAGATGTAAGGTTTACTCATAAATTATATTATAATTAAAATCCGTGTTATTCATTATTCAATATGGTTTAATAATGTTATAAAAACTTATAAAACTTTCAATATTATTCTTTTTTCACCTAAAACCAATAGAATACCACAAAAGACAGTATGTGCATTATTACTCAATAAGTAAGGAAAAATGCATACCCCAAGTAAAAGAATATAAAAAGTCATATTTTTAAAAAGATTTAAATATATCATATCTTACTCTTTTATTTTTTATAAATTCTAAGGCAATTCACATCTTCAGCAAAAGTGAATGTTTTTAAACATATTGCGGTCATTAATTTTGTTTACAAAATGACTATTTACATGAAATATACACAAATACTGTTTCTCCTTATACACAACTGGTATCCTGTCATAAACACTATTCTAAAACTTACTTTTTTCATTTCACAATGTATCTTTGATATTGGTTTATATCAGTACTTAACTAATTACCTTATTTTCAGTGGCTGCACAGATCTTTACAGAAGAACAGCAACATATTGCATAACTCCTTTTCTGAAGAACATTTAGATCACTTTTGAACATTTACTCATACAAGTGATACTTGATGAGCAATTTTGAACACAAGTTGTTTTGACTATGTGTGAATATATTTTACATTAAATTAGTAGATCAAAGAAAATACAAATTTGTATTTATTGCTTATATTTATACCAATTACCCTCTGTCGAATTTTCAAACTTAGTATTCTGCTACCAAAGTATACCAGTTTGTCGGCTTCTTTACAATAACTAATTTCCCTAAGGCTCACAGTAATATGCTTAATGTATCTAAGTCTATTTTAATTCAATATGGTAACTTCACATGGCATATTTCACAAATCACAGATGACACTCATTCATCTCCCTTCACATTTTATACTTCTTACTTCACACCAAGAAATCAGTTTACTCTTACAAATTCCAATGATACAACTGTCACAATAACCATAAGAAATAAAATTGTATTACTCTTCCCTGACATTCTTCAAATTATTATTGTATTTTGCATATATACCCAGAAAACATTTTTTTTTAAGATTTTATTTATTTATTTGACAGAGAGAGAAAGAGCACAAGTAGGCAGAGGTAGGCAGAGGCAGGCAGAGGGGCAGGCGGAGGGAGAGGGAGAGGCAGGCTCCCGCTGAGCAGGGAGCCCCACTTGGTGCTCGATCCCAGGACTCTGGAATCATGATCTGAGCTGAAGACAGCCACTTAAACAACTGAGCCACCCAGGTGACCAGCAGCAAACATTTGTTGTGTTTTCCCATTTCCCAACAGATAAGTGTTGTCAGCTAGTGTTATTTTCCTTCAACCAGAAGGAAATCTTTTGGTATTTCCTGTGGAGCAGGTTTGCTAAAGACAAGTTTTGTAACTTTTCTTAATCTGCAGATGTCTTTATTTCACTTCTGTTTGTAAAGAAAATTTTTACTATATGTTGATAGACTTATATTTAAATTTCAAAAATGCCATTTTATTACCTTTTGTTCTTTATTGTTTCTTTGTTGTTGTTCTGTTCTTCATTGTTTCTAGTGAGAAGTCTGCCCTCTTTGTTTTGCTGCTCCTCTTTATATAACGTGTTTTTAATCTCTGACTACATTCAAATTTTCCACATTTTTGTCTTCAGTTTTCAGCCGTTAAACTCTAGTGTACCTAAATATGACCTTTTTTGTGTTTATTGTCCTTTGAGTTCATTGTGCTTTTGGCAATTATGTGTTCATAATCTTTTAAAATTGTATTTGGAAAAAAAAATCCAGTTTTTCTTCCCAGGTCTAATAATGTAATCTTTGTGGGATTCCCTGAGTCTCCTTCATTTTCATCTATACTTTTTTAAACTTGCTCTTCTTCAAATTAGTACTTTTTAGTGGTCTACTGATTTTTTCTCTGTTATTTCCAATCTGCGTTTAAGATCGTCCAATGACATTTTAAAATTCAGACATCTTGCTTTTCTATAAATTCCAATTTATTCCCTTATAGTTTCCATGTCTCTACTGAGTTTCCCTGATTATTCCTTACAATTACGATTTCTTTTAAATCTTGGTACATATATCCTTTTACTTGTTTTAAAGAGTTTACTTATTTATTTGACAAGACAAAGAGCACAAGCAGTGGGAGAGCCAGAGGGAGAGAGAGAAGCAGGTTCCCTGCTGAGCAGGGAGCCAAGATGTGCGACTTAATCCCAGGACCTCAAGACCATGACCTGAGCCGAAGATAGATGCTTAACCTACTGAGCCACCCAGGCACTCCTGTACATACATCCTTTTAATACTTGAAAAATATTTATAATATCAACTTTTGAATTTTTGCCTGCTGAATCTAAAATTTGGGTCTCATATTCAGCTTCTTTGAATGCCTTTTATTTATCTATGTGTCAAAATTTACCTGTTTGTTTTCATGTCTCATAATAGGACATCATGAATAATATATTGTAGAGAATCTTGATTTTGTCGTGTTCCTCTAAAGAATTAATTTTTGTTTCAGCGGATTTATTGCAGTTTGATTGCCAGTTGATGACATTTTAATATGTGTAGTCTTGGTTTTATGCGTTTGTACAGTAGGTCTTATTAGTTTGTATAGTTTTCTTAGCCCCTCTAACTTGGTGGGATTCAAACTCCAAACTTTGGTTTTAGGCTTTGTTTGGAGGGGTCTAGAATAGTACTGCTATTACTCGTAATACTGTTACTATTACTAATAATACTATTACTCCTAAGGAATGACTCTTCTTGTCTTTCCACCTAGATGATGACAAGGAATTAACATAGATACCACACAATAACTGCACTATTTCTCCAGTGTCTCTACTACCGCTTCATTTCTGGTATCTCTGTTCTGTTCTCAAACCCACAGAAGCTGCTCTCTGGTATGCCCCATATAGTATTGCCCTAGGAATGTGTAGCCTAACCTTTATCCAAAGACTGCTGAGGGTCTTCCCCCAGCTGTTGCTTTCCCCTACACACACCCACAACACACGCACTGCACAGCCCCCTTCACTGGGCAACTGTGCTGTAGTTGGGCCCCAGCACAGTTCTTTATGTTTGGAAGATTGTGCTAAGGCAGAGAATTGAGTAATTATGGACCTACATCATGAATTTCCCTTTTCTCACTGATTATGGTCTTGGCATTGCTTGATATCCAAATCCTGAAATCCATTACCTAATATATATATTGTTCAGTTTTGTTGCTTATTATAAGAGCCCTACCTGAACACTAGTTACTCAATCATGCTGGAATTCAGTACAAAACAATAATTTAGAAAAATGGAGCTTTTTAAAAGTAATGTGTTTATTCATGCATACATTGTGAATTAGATCCTTTAGTCTTAAAAACACAAAAATAGCATCCATTAAAAATTACATGGTGAAGCAAACAAAAACATATCAGTAGTAGATTTTAATTTATTCTCATTATCCATGACAGATGAAGTTAAAGAATATTAGTGAAAATACAACATATTTAAGTAACATGTTACAGAATAATGTATGTTAATTGATAATGAATTTTAAAATAGATTCTCTTTATTTTAAACTACACAAGTAACATTCACAAAATCTAAATATGTTAATCTTAAACCTCAATAATTTTTCCAACATAGAACATAAAAATTATATATAAATTTTATTTTTTTTAATTAAATATCAATTTTCTAATCACACTGCCCTCAACCAGAAATGTATAAGAAACTTACAATAAAGGTTCTACCATGTGGAAGGTGGTATCGGTATTTCATAAATTACTGAGTTAAAAAAACAGATCCAATCACAAATGTGAGGTAATGGTCATTAACACCTTATGTATTATAATCTACTTTATACAATTAACTTGTTACTCAGAGAAACACGTATAACCTAAATACTTGTCAATCACTATGATACTGCTTTCAACAATATACCGTACTTTGGGCTCTACGTTATTTCCACAGATTTACTATTTTATCCATGATCATTTAAAATTATTTACTTGTGTACATTTCATGTTATTCACTTTATCATTTATGGCCTCTGTATTTCTTTCTGTTTTTCTCTGTTGTGTTTCTTTAAATTCTGCTATTATGTTATGTGATTATTTCTTTTCCATTTTCTAAATTGAGCTGTGTTACTTCAGAGTTGCTCTTCTTATGTTTTCTTAGCATCTCCTTCCTGAGCTCTTCTATCTCTAATTATGTCTCTTATTTTACTGGTAGAAATCATTACTTGAATAAGATTTTTAAAATTCAATTGGAGTAATAAAGCAATTTTCATCTATACTGTTGGAACAGTTTTTCGGTGAGTATTTTTACTTGTCATTTGATTTTTCTCTGCCTTTTTTCATGTTTTCTTATGGGATCTTGGCATATATCCTGTATGGTTCCTTTGATTTATGTTCTCTTGTTATATTATATATTATATTAATTATATTAATCTTCTTATTAGAAGATTAATATAAAGGAAGAATCCAGGAATAATCCAGGCCCTGTTAGAGACTTTCAGATGAAGGGTTTTGTTTGTGAATTTAGTTAGCTTTCACTTTTTAACCAGTAAATGGGAATAGGCAGCTATGGTCAAAGCAACAACTTTTTTCAGTTGCAGACATAGAAAAAGACTGACTGCTTTCTGAGAACCCTGAACTGTGGGATTCCTCTTCAACTACAGACTTTTCTGTTGATTTCCAGTGGAAGCCCCAAGAAGCTCCTGATGCCTGTTGGTGCATCCCATTACCACTCTTGTAAGTAAACTATTTTGGTTTTGCTTCCTCGAGTGTGCCTTTTATCTTGGAGAAATGAAATTGGTTGATTCTTTCTTGAGATCACCAGTGACATTACCTGCTCTCAGTGTTTTCCCACAAAGCCTTCCTGCTCCATTCCCATACTTTTGAAAGCCTTTTCCTCATACATTAATTTTTGGTGTTTTATTTATTTATTTATTCATTTTTTGAGTTCTGTTGAAGACGTGGTTGTATGTTTCTCATTCTCCTTGTTCTTGATTGATTTCTGCAAGGGAATTATGTTCTTCTGCTCTGTTCAAACAGGCAGGCATGCTCTAGTGATTTATTCATGTAATGAATAGTCTTTTTTTTTTTTTTAGATTTTATTTATTTATTTGACAGAGAGAGAGAGAGAAAGAAAGAGATCACAAGTAGGCAGAGAAGCAGGCAGAGGGGGAGGGGGGAAGCAGGCTCCCTGCTGAGCAAAGAGCCCGATGCAGGGCTCGATCCCAGGACCCTGGGATCATGACCTGAGCTGAAGGCAGAGGCTTAACCCACTGAGCCACCCAGGCGCCCCCATGTAATGAATAGTCTTATATTTGATTTTAGTAGTGTGTTTAATAAATAATGGAATCTGCATTATCCTATTTACATACATATGGAAGAAACTTAAAGTGAATCATGTCATTAATCTTCCATATTTTCTAAAAAACTTTCTAAAAAACTTTTTTTTTTTTTTTAAGAGAAATAGAGAGTGCACATGTGCAAGCGAGATGTGGGGAGGAGGAGAGGGAGAGAGAGAAAATCTTAAGCAGGCTCCTCAGTCAGCATGGAGCCCAAGGTGGGACTCAATCTCATGACCCTGAGATCATGACCTGAGCCAAAATCAAGAATTGGACGTGTAACCAACTGAGGCACCCAGGTGCACATTAAATTTTTGATTTTTAAATCTAGTTTATTAAATTATTCTTTTAAATGGATTTCTCTACCTTTGTAGGCATTTATGTTGACATTTCCCTTATGTTCTTCAGCCATACAGACAATAAATTTGTAGCTTTTATACATAAATAGCATCAATTAGGTTCTTAAGGATCTATATCCCCATATCACCTTAGTTAAAAAGTCTTTGTATAGTAAAGCCAATATTGATCTTTCTACTTTTTCATAGTGTGTGAAAAGCCCTCTTTTTCAGTATTGAAGATTTTGTTTATTTTTGGAGAGCTTTCACTATTCTTTAATCAATGAATGCTCATTGGTAATCAGGAAAAAAAGAAGAAGACTTGTAACACAGTAATAAACAAATGATCTGACAGTTTATGAACAAAAATTTTCAAAATTAAAATTTTGAAAAGTGAAAAAATGATTTTAAGACAATCAAAAGGATAAATTACCAATAATTTCAGCACCTGAAGTTGCTCGTATCCAAATTACCATTTTGACAAAATCACCTCTACCTGCTCTCATGTTTGGCATTGCCTTACTGTGCCTCTGAATTTCTTATCACAACAGGCCATCATGAACTTTTCCAGAGTCCTCTGCATTTAAATGTGCTGCATTCTTACTCTCTTTTTTGGTTCTTGTGTCAAATAATATGATGTTGTTCTCTTCCGCTCTTGGTTTTTTTGTTTTTGTGTGTGTGAGTGCTGTTGCAGTTGCTCTTTAAAACCTAGTTTAATATATCTCTTCTCTTAAGACCACTGACCCCTGACTTTGTGCTATGTTTTTGCTAATTCCCTCCTCTCTTCCTGAAATCATCACACTGCTCTATGATTTCTTTTACTTATGTATGATCAATTCTTAAGAGGGTAGTACATTACATTTTTGCATTGACAGATCTGTGTACACTTTCTGGAATATAGGGGTCAATCCACAAATACTTGGAAAATTGATCATGTGATGGAAATTATATTGATTATTACTCTGCTACCTAAAACCATAGGTTATCACTTATGATATGAGCTATCAGTTGAGAATTCTTTAAGATGCTACTAAAATAATAAATTTGCATCATTTTTCTGCCTTTTAACACTCACTCATGTAAACCAAACATATAGTTTATTTTGATATCACCATTATTTCTCAATAACTGAATTTGAATATGATGTATATTCTCCCCTCCCATGTTTTTGGCTGAAATAATGAAAATAAAATCACCTTATGGAACTTTATACATAATATATTATACAAATATATTAAAAGTAAATTATAAGTCAAAGGGAATTAGTTGAGTACTTGAAGTGCTGCCATAGATGCTTTCATATATTTTATTTCATTTAATTCCATCTGATCCTCATTTAATTTCTGACATCATAAAATATTTTAAAATCAACACATAAGGACAGCTATGAACTAGGAAATGGAAAGTAAAAACCACAATTAATAAAACTGTCCATGGGCAACTACTCTTCATGATTTGTGGACTTTCTACCAGCTTTTTTTCTTAACGGAAAAAAAAATTATAAAAGTAAGATAATACAGTATTTAAAGTGTTGTAATGATTTGCCCCATAATGGTACATAGGAAGTGTTTTTCATGCATTATGGAATGAATGTTTGTGTTCTCCCCAAATTACTATACTGAAGCCTTCACCCCCACAATGTACCAACATAGCTCTACTTAGAGATGGGATCTCTAAGTAATTTAAGTTAAATGAGGTCATAAGGGTGGGACTCTGATCCGACCGGAATGGTATCATTATCAGAAGAGATACTGGTGGGGGTGGGGAACTCTTTCTCTTTCTGCATATATACACAAATGAACAAAGAAGAAATCATGTGAACACATAGCAAGATTGTAATTACCTTTACAAGCCAAGAGAGGAGGTCTCAGAATCAAACCTATCTTGCCAGCACCTTGATTTTGTACTTCCCAGACTTGAGAATAGTGAGAAATAGCTTTTTATTATGGAAGCCACCCAGTCTGTGGTATTTTGTTACAGCATCCCGAAGCAAACTAAGACATCAGGTTATACAATATACTGTTAAACATAAGTTAATTAGTTTTATGCTATTTAATCTTACAGATATATTTTAATATTATTTATCTAATACTATATTTATACAATGTTTCTGAATTTTCTGTATTTAAAAATTTCTTACTGTAATCCCCTAAGTATAATTTTTTTCACCTCATCTTAAGATAGATTCCTAGAGAAGGACATACTTGCTCAAAGAAATATAAACACTTTTAGGAATTTGATACATATTGCATTGGATGAAGTTTCAAATCAAATATCTTTTCAAATACAACTTAACATTTTACCAGTTTAATACATTGAGAAAACCACAAACTAAACTTTGAATAACAGTGTCCTTGTTGACATTGGCTGCTACTGTGTGCATTGTACAAAACAGTCTTTTCTGAAGCATCTTAACTTCTCTTTGAGCTGGCCCACACATGCATACCACCACACTGCTTTTTTTTTGTTTTGTATTGTGTTGCATTTAAACACTGGTTGAGAATTTCTTCACTGTTCATTTTGGCTTTTAGCAATTTGAAAATTACTGTTTTCATCAAATATTTTCAGTGTAAAAATATCAAAAAATAACCAAACAAATGGTCAAGGAAATAATGTCCATGATTTTATCCAACTCTAACTTAAACAATTTTCTGTGCCTCAGTCTTTCTCTTGGTTTTCTGAGTATCCTTTGAACATTTTAAAATTGTTCACACGTCTAAAAAAGGTATTTTTTTGGTCAGATTATTTGCTTCTCTTGGAACCAAAATGTATTTGAATTAGATAACTCTATATATGATTATAGTTATATGTAACATATATGTAAGTTATGTATTTAATGTGTTTTTGTGTAACTTACATAAGTGACATATATATGTAGTCTATATAAGTTATATTACAAATAGATATAACTATATATATAGTTTCTAATTATACTTTTTATTATATTGTTCTCAGCCTAGACTTCTCTTTTTAAGACACATAAAATATAAAATTTTGGTTAGTTACTTCCAGAGGGATATTTATTGCTCAAGTTAATTTAAAAACAAATAATTGTGTTTAGGTTTATGTATCTACAACTCTAAAATTCACATTTAAAATACATGTAAGTGTACTTAACAACTTTTAGATTAATTGCTGTTGTTTACTAGTCATTTTCTGGATATAACCGGTGCTAAAAAAAGTTATGCAGGTCAGTGATATTAGAATAATTAACTTTCTCCACAGCAGGTAGTTCATTCTCTATGATGAGAATGTCATACTATTATAGGTTCTCCTGCTTACACAGAGGGAAAACATTTTTAAATACTATATGTCACACAGAAAGAGATTAGATTGTCTAGCACAGAAAATCAAGACAATGTATTTCTTAAATCTTTAAGTCAAATCACAATTCAGAAAAAGCACTATATTTTTCCTATGCCTTCATTATGCCTAAAATCTTAGGTTTTTATCAGGCCATTGAAGAGGAGGCACTGTTATATGTATCTAACTTTGAGCAGCAGAGCTACATTTAGCAGTGTCTCCTAGTTCACGCTTGATTGAATAAGTCCACTGTTATAATTCCTTACTAAAATGCAATACTAAGCATTGATATTGTTAGCTGGATAATCTGCAATGTTCATAAATTACAGCATTATTATGAATTATATTTTTATGGAAGTTCTTATCTTACACCACAAAAACTTTTAGATTAAATGAGACTTTTTTAAAAAGATTTTATTTATTTATTTATTTATTTGTCAGAGACACAGCGAGAGAGGGAACACAAGCAGGGGGAGTGGGAGAGGGAGAAGCAGGCTTCCCACTGAGCAGGGAGCCCGATGTGGGGCGTGATCCCAGGACGCTGAGATCATGACCTGAACCGAAGGCAGAGGCTTAAAGCCTGAGCCACCCAGGCACCCCTTAAATGAGACTTTAAACACAGAGGTTATTTAAGTTTTATTTTGTATTTTGTTTAAAAAAAGAGTCACGTACTTTGAAAAGTTATGTTTTTGAATTTATATTTAGGGTCTGGGGACTTACATGCCTGAGTCTGAGAAGGTTGGTGCTACAGACCCAGAACTTTTTTCCAGCAAATAGGCATTGAAGGATGAGGGCATGATTACTGCAGAGCAGGGCTCTTGCTGGCTTTCTAACTGGGACTGCCCTAGCAACATCTTGCATATGTTCCCATTGTGGTCATGAAGCCAGGTCACTACTACAGGCTCTGCTACCAACACAGGGATTATGTGTGATGACAGTTCCTAGCCATTACCTCACCTATAAGCCTAAACTGACCATACCTTGCTTCAGTTCAGTGTGCAGGACACTCTTGTCCTCACCAGGCTTCCTGGTTGCCATTATATTCTTAGAATACAAGATCTGCTCTGACCCTCCCTGACTATGTATAATCAGGAAGGTGGAAGGATTTGAAGTTTTTGAGGCAAAACTGTGACCAATGGGAATGAAATTCTGTGAATAAATTATTTTCCCTCATGTTACCTCCTCTATTATTTTTATATATTCTGTAAGAACTTCACAAAATCTCCGTACACGTTTCCATTGATCTTAACAGTCAGCCTGCCATGATGCTCTAGCCAGCTTGGTAATATACTTCCTTATGTTTATTCTCCCTCCATCCCTTCTTACCTTTTTTCCTGTATATTCTGCTTCCCCGGAAATGTACTACCGAATAATTGTTATGACATAAACATTTCCTCAGGCTCTGTTTTCTACTGTATAAGAAACTGAAGCTAAGATAGGGATATGGGAGGCTGAATGAAAAAACTATGGAGGTATGATTTCTGATCAAACATAGTAGGGGACAAATTGTAGACCCTAGCAGCTTTTATGTATAAAAAATATATGAGGTATTGGCAAGCTTTAAACAGATAAAATAATTCTGCCAATTTTAAGAATGTCTTTCTTACTTGTAGATGTTGGAAAAGGGATGGTAAGTAATAAACAGACTTTGCTACCAAAGCTTTCAAATGTATTTTTCCTTATGAGATGTTATGTAGGTATTGAAAATTTACATGTTAATAAGTTTCTAAAATTTTCCAGTCATTGATCTCCAAGTATGAATTAATTAATGCGTAACTGTTGTGGACCTGCTATGTACCATCTGTCCTAGCCACCAATGAACGTGAGAGAAATCTTTGTTTTCATATAGTAAATATCCTAAAAGAGGTGATAAAAAAAAAAAACAAACAAATGTGGAATAAGGTAGGTGGTGATAAGTGACAAAATAAAAATAAAGCAGGGTGAGGGTGTTGAGAGGAAAAGAGAAGATACAGGTAAGACCTTTGTGATGAGGTAGTATTTGAGCACAGAGACCTCAGGATTTCTCTGAGATAACCAGACTATTAGTAGCCTCATATGTCTGTCATCGGTAGAGACAATGATATAGATGGATAAAGAAGTTATATAATCATAAAAAATTATAATAAAAAGAAGTTAGAAGAAACTAGATAGGGGGAGGAGTGACTCTTCACTACCTCTGAGTATAATAAAAGTAATGCAATTATTTATAGTTTAATATTATTCTTCATTACCTTGAATAAAGACAGAAAATGAAAATTTACTGAGTGCTTATAAAACACGCCAGGCCCTCTAAGCCCTTCATATCATTTTGGTCATTTCATTTTCACTGGAACCCTGTATGGTAGGGAGTCTTTTACCACCATTGTGCAGTTGAAAAAACTGAAGGTTTTTGTTTGTTTGTTTGTTTGTTTTTGAAACCTTGATATACTACTCTAAAATCGTAGAGATAGCTGTTACAAAAAAGAACCAAAATTCCTGTTATAAAATAATTAAGTCACAAGGGTTTAAAATATAGCATAGAGAGTATAATCAATGATATTCTGATAACATGTGGTGATCGATAGTAACTACATTTATTGTGGTGAGCCTTGCATAATGTATAGAATTGTCAATTCACTATGTTGTACACTTGAAACTATATGTCAACTATACTTAAAAAAAAGAATTCTGAGGAGAGGTTACTTGCGTACAAAGTCCAAAACCTAACCAGTATCTTTATGCTGTATAATTTTTTTTCATTTGGAAAACCTCTGATTGAAGTTCTATTGTAATTTCAAAGGAAAAGGAAGAAGGCAGTAAGTGAGAAATGATTGTCTCATTTTTCTCCTCAGACTTTTTTTCAAGGCAGAGGTAAAAAGGAAAACAAAATAAGTTCACATGTTATAGATTTAATAAAATAAACATTGATCACCTCAATCAAAACTGGTGAGTTTTAAAAATGTGTTGGCTATTTAAATTTAAATTCTAATTGGCATCTATAGTCCTCTTGCATTTTTAAAAAAATTTTTGAAAGATTTTTATTTATCTATGAACTAGAGACAGAGCACAAACAGGGGGAAGGGCTGAGGGAGAGATGATCTGAGAGAATCTCAAGCAGACTCTTCACTGAGTGAGAAGCCCGATGATGCAGGGTTCAATCTCATGATCCTGAGATGGTGACCCAAGCCAAAATGAAGAGTCGGCGCTTAACAGACTGAGGCACCCAGGCACCTGAGTCCCTTTGCATTTCTGTTTTTGCTCTAGCAATCATCTTAAGGTGAGAGATATCTGGAAATATTTTAATGCATCATTAATTAAAGCAAAATTTCATTAAGCAAACATTATCAAAAAAGTTTAATAGTCATATTTATTTTGTTTAATTATAGGACACTAATTTCACAGTTGAGAATAATGAAAGTTTGACAACAAATTCTTCTAAATAAAGTTTTTAGGTTGCTTTTAAAACTTAATTTTCGAAAGGCTGATATCCAGGATCTATAAAGAACTTCTCAAACTCAACACACACAAAACAGATTATCGTGTCAAAAAATGGGCAGAAGACATGAACAGACACTTCTCCAATGAAGACATACAAATGGGTATCAGACACATGAAAAAATGTTCATCGTCACTACCCATCAGGTAGATTCAAATTAAAACCACATTGAGATACCACCTTACACCAGTTAGAATGGCCAAAATTAGCAATACAGGAAACAACGTGTGTTGGAGATGTGGAGAAAGGGGAACCTTCTTACACTGTTGGTGGGAATGCAAGTTGGTGCAGCCACTTTGGAGAACAGTGTGAAGATTCCTTAAAAAATTAAAAATAGAGCTTCTCTATGACCCAGCAATCACACTACTGGGTATTTGCCCCAAAGATACAGATGTAGTGAAAAGAAGGGCCATCTGTACCCCAATGTTCATAGCAGCAATGGCCACGGTCGCCAAACTGTGGAAAGAACCAAGATGCCCTTCAGTGGACGAGTGGGTAAGGAAGATGTGGTCCATATACACTATGGAGTATTATGCCTCCATCAGAAAGGATGAATACCCAACTTTTGTATCAACATGGACAGGACTGGAAGAGATTATGCTGAGTGAAATAAGTCAAGCAGAGACAGTCAATTATCATATGGTTTCACTTATTTGTGAAGCATAACAAATAACATGGAGGACATAGGGAGATGGAGGGGAGAAGGGAGTTGAGGGAAATTGGAATCTTGAGTAGATTATGAAGATTTTGATGAGTATTAAGGACAGCCTCTTTTTTATGTTTATGTGAAATTTTGTGCAATGAGCACATTCTTAAATTTTCTGAAAAATGTAAGTGAATACTTAAAAGAGAATACTTACATTTGCCAATTGTTAAACTGAATTGAGGCAAGTATACCTTGATTAACCTCTGTGTAACAGTTTCTTTTAGTTAGCAGGTCAGCTATTTTTCTCATTAATGACATTTTAATTCAAATGAAATTTGAATTGAATACACTACTGAAAATATATTGTACATTATGGAGAGAAAAAAGAGTCTTTCTCTGATATTCTCTTAACATTTTCTCCAGGCAAAGGGAGAATATTTTAAATCACTCTTCTCTCTCTTTCTCATTCTATTCCTCCCTCACCTCCCATAATCATGCTTCAGAGAGTTTCCTGAGACATTTCTTTAAATGAAATTGCAAAAATTGTATTTTATGATTAGGTAAGAAAATGCTGATCTTTTGTTATGTCCATAGGTATAACTGGCAGTATTTTAATAGTTCTATGTTTTTCCTAAAGATTTAAATATTTTATTTCCCAGGAATTATATAGAAGTTTATTTATTTATTCTAAAAGTAAAGACTTTATCTAAATAAAAAGTCATAATTCAAATGAGCCTATGAATTACTATAACTGAAAATTTTTAAAAATCTGTCTGTCAAGCAAAGTAATATCCCCATTATTCAAGGGGAAGATTTTCAGCAACTAAAATATTTTCAAATATAATTTTTGTTTTTAAGTATTATATTTGATGTTCTGTTTTAAGACAATAGCCAGAAATACACATAATCTCTCAGTGAAGCAAATTTACCTTTAGGTTTCTTTAGGAAACCTATGTAAATGGGACAGCTATTTAATTTTTTTAATTTATTTTTTTATTTTTGGGGAGGGGGGGCAGAACAGCTATTTTATAGACATTTGACATTCTCCATCCATTGGTAAATCCACATTAGTAAAGTGTACTTGAAGAAATTGAAAATTCTTGTTTATAAACCTAAACTCTAGTCAACCATGTAAATTTAAATTATGTGTAGAATACTAAATATTAATAAGAAATGTTTACTAAAAAATCATGTAAAATACAAATGTCCATTGTCCAGAAAATCAGTATTTTTTTTTTCCAGATGGTGCCAGTTAACTAAAATACCTCTATGTTTTTGAGGTATACTTTCTAATGTTTGCAAGTTCATCTCATTTTTATGGAATTTGGTGACATGAGTAGACTTTTCAATGCCCTATTGAGCTACATGAAGACGAACTCTAGTTGTTAGCTTTTAACCAAAGCCTTCTCAAACTTGGTGGACCTGCATTAATTTCTGGAGTGTCCCCTTACATATGAGAATATCTTATTTGGCTGACTAGAATTTTGTACCTCAATTCAATCTGATAATAGCCATAGACTTCGCCAACTTATAGCATTTGTTTAATTAAAAAAAAATTACCCTGGGACTCTTGTGGTTTTACAGTAAATGAAATGTTGAAAATGTAGTAACATGTAAAACAAGGTGACTTAAAGTTTAGTCATTTGCACTGTAGAGACAGACAAGTTGTCAGTAAGTTTCATGTGTATCTCCCTTCACCAGAAGTATGTGTGATTTACAGTTCATAAAAATTGTTTTAAGGGGGAATAAGAACACCTACGATGTGATCTCCATGTCTCTCTGTGATAGTTATAGAAGTCCTGTACATTTTATTTACTAGGCCTGTATAGTAAGAAGGTACTTAGAAATCTCATCTCTCCTTGAAGCTGAAGGAATAATGTATGTGCATAAAACAGTATTTACTACAGTGGTAGGAGGTATATAAATATTACTGCTAGGATGGCTGATTAAGTTGTCTCAGTGCACTTTCTTGCTTCTATGTATTTGTGTTTGTTGCTATTTTTTGCTTGCTTTATTTTGGCTTTTGATTCTGTCTACTTTGGAGGCTTTCCATAATATGAGCACTGTGAACTCAAGGTTACCTTAGTGATATGAAAGAGTTAATGTGATTGCTTCCATGTTTAAATTGCTTCCAGAGAATAACTTCAGCTTTGGAGAGACTAAACCCAGCTTTGGAGACACCAGAACCCATCAGAAACAGGGTAAAGTTTTGAAGTCTTAAAAAGTAATGGGCAATTGGATATGACCTTGATAAAAATGAACAAGGAAGATTTTCCAATTCCAGTTCCCCTCACAGTGTCCTATTACTCTAGTTTGAAATGATAACTATTATAGAACTCATTCACCATGAATGAAAGAATTATCCCCTATTAAAATGTAAATGCCCCGGAAAAGACAGTACAAGAATCAATCAATCATTTATACCTTAATAAGAAATAGTCACTCAAACTCTCCCAACATCATAGTTATCTGAAATTGAACATTGATAGGATAGAGGTGAGACATAGGCACTTTAGGAATCAGGAGTAGGGAGGAAGGAAAAATAAAAGGAAAACAAAAGAGTGCTGAGAATAATGACACTATTTACAATGTTATAAATAGTTCAAATCACCAGTGAAAATTATTGGAGGTAGTGTGCTGAGCTCACAAAGAGAGTGTTATTATAAAGCCTTCCAGTGACACACGTGTATAATGGGCAAAAAATTATTCTCACTGTTCTCTTCCTTTCCTAGAAGATTACCATTCATGAAGAGTGCTGATATATCACCCCAATATGTTTTTTTCTAAGATTTTATTTATTTGAGAGAGAGAGAGCATAGGAGAGAGCATGGGGGGGAACAGAGGGAGAGGGAGACGCAGGCTCCCTGCTGAGCTGGAAGCTCAATGCAGGACTCCATCCCAGGACCAAGGGATCATGACCTGAGCCGAAGGCAGCTGCTTAACAGACTGAGGCACCCAGGCGCCCCATCACCCCAATATGGATAAGGATTTGTATTTTCAGTCAGTTTGGGTGTAGTTGATTTAAGAACACAAATATAAATACATGTATTCTGCAATTATCAGAATAACACAGGAGACAATAAATTAAAATGGTCTTCACTTTTAAAAATTGTCCTGTATGTGAGTTACATAGAAAGATTCTTTTAGGATCACCTGGGTGCCTCAGTGGTTAAGCATCTGCCTTCAGCTCGGGTCATGATCCCAGGGTCCTGGAATCGAGTCCTCAGCAGGAAACCTTCTTCTCCCTCTCTCACTCCCCCTGCTTGTATTCTCTCTCTCACTCTCTCTCTCTGTCAAATAAATAAATAAAATCGTCAAAAAAAAGGAAAGATTTTTTACATAATGTAAAATGTTCGTGCTTAACAAGTATCTATTCTAAACATAACTTTTTGGAAAAAAACTTCGATTTAGTTAGGCAAAATACCTTCCAATTCTTTTGCACTGATACTCTTTCTTGTGCAAATAGAATAGATAATGTGCTTTGTACAGCAATTAATCTAGTTCATTAATCTATCATTGTCATCTTCATCACCAGCTTTGGATATGAGCGTGTGTGTGTGTGTGTGTGTGTGTGTGTGTGTGTGTTTGCCCAGTTAAACATGAGAGTCACACATGGGTAAATAATTGGTTTTCTGGCTTCATAGATAATCCTTAAAGTTCCTTTAAGGAGAATTATCTCTCCTCTTTCATGATAATTGGTTGAAAGACAGACAAAGATGATTATATTTTATTAAGTATATATATATATACACACACATATATATGATACATAGTATCAAATAGTATACATTTGTATATTATATTATTATATGTGAATTTATATAATAGATATTTTACTCGAACACATATATTATTGAATTGACACTAGCTATAATAAGTTATAAAATGAGTATGTGTTTTATGAGAATAGTTGTTAAGAAATCTTTCTTAGGTTTGAGTCTTCATGAATTTAATGTTATAATAATAAAGTTCATAATGAAATTCATCTAATGATTTGATTTGAGGGAATTCAATTTGTTTTCATTCATAAACAGTTTAAAAAATTTATAACTAGTATGACTGTCAGGACCACAATGTATAATATTTGGCTTCTGTACCTGAACATTCAGGAGTAAGATCTTATATCTGTTATTAAGGCTATTTTCAAATGTGTTCTTGGATTAAATATGGCCATTTATTAACTCAACTATGCAATATTCTTTTTTTTTAAGATTTTATTTATTTATTTGACAGAGAGAGAGATCACAAGTAGGCAGAAAGGCAGGCAGAGGGTGGGGGGGAAGAAGGCTCCCCACTGAGCAGAGAGCCCGACTCAGGGCTCGATCCCAGGACCCTGAGACCATGACCCGAGCCGAAGGCAGAGCCTCAACCCACTGAGCCACCCACGTGCCCCTCAACTATGTAATATTCTTAAAGATATTTTTATGTTATGATATTCTGTCTAGTTATTTATTTCCATTTTATATTACATTTACATTTCATTTTCTTTTTGACTTTTTGTTTTATTGTTTATTTATTTAGCTTATTCTTAGGGTAAAAGTATAAGAAAAAGTATAAAATAAATATATTATAGAGCTTGTGGACAAATTAATTACATTTATCTGTTGGTGAAATATCACTTATTATCCTTATGTTACATTTTTCAATAAACAAGTAAATTTAAAAAAAAAATATTGATTAGCCTTACAATGTCAGACCCAATTTAAACTGAGAAAATAGAAAAAGAATATGCTAACTTTAAGTTCATATTCTTTTGTTTCTATTTCAAATTTGTCATCTATTGTTTTACTTATTTATTCAAGAACACAAACAATAGCATGAATTTACACTTTTTATTAAAGATGATATTTCATTTAACTGTGAATCTGAAGAATTTCACTATAAAAAGTTCTTGCTATTGTAATTTGGAGCTTTAATCTTCAGTAAAAATTGTAATTTTATTCATGGCTAAAAAGAAAAAAAAATCAGAAGAAAACCTAAAGACAAATCATAACTGTCCAAATTTTACAGCATTTTTCTCTTTTCAACAGTCAGCATCAAAACTGTAAAGTAAATTGCTTTTGAATACTTCTGTACCAGATGTCAGCCATCTTGCTTATCACTGAACAAGCCACATTTGAACTAAACAGCTCACTATCGCATTGAGGGATGTGGTTGCTGATTGAACACAGGTGTAATGGTTGATATACTGTCACACAGTCTGACGTTAACCTAAGATCTCTGTTGAAATAGTTATTACTGATGGCACGAAATGTAATTGCTAATTTTCTGCCTGAGTGGTTACATATTTTCTCTAAATCTTAAGAGTTATTCATCCTTTTCCCACTGCCCATTCCTCAGAGTTTAAGGCAGATGTGTCAGTGGTCCATGGACCAGTAATTGAACCTGTCACTTGCAATCTACTGATTTCATTCTTCAGAAATGTGACTACTGCTTTATTCACTCCCCTGCTTATTTTTCTCTAGGTATCAAATGTCTTACTTGAACCTAAGCTAACCAATATTCATTGTTTACCTTTAAGAGCCTCTTTGGTCACTGAGCAAAGGAATTGTGGGTGATTCAAATCTGATTGCTTTTTAGTATTTCTGGTTTTAGATGCCTGGCTTTCAAATGAATTGGTTCTTTATAAGCCTTATTATAATAAATCAATCAACTGTATTGTAGGCATAGAAAGTTTGGAGGTATAGTAGAGAAATGGGTGGGAAAGTGGGATAGATTTGCCAATCCTGTCTGAATGAATAGCTTCTCAGAATGACTTAGCATAACTCAGGCTGCTGATATACCTTTTCCAAAATTTTACTGGGTACTAGTGCTTAGTGCCTGCCGATCAACCAGTGCCTAGTGGTTTTGACAATAAATATGCTGTAATAAATACAGTTCCAATAAATTTCCCATTTTCATTTTGTTTCTACTAAATTAAGTTAGGTCATGGTCCACAGTAAAATAAAAGGGGAGATGATATATGTCAAATTTATGCTTAAAGAATTTTACATAAGATTATTTGATGCTACAAAGGAGAAATGGCATGTCTTGAGTTATAATCCATTTTAGCTTTTCAAAGTTGTGTATTTATTAGATAAGATATCTAAGTTAAAAACTATAATTAATTTGCATAGACTTGAGTTTTCTTTATATTTGATTTATAAGTCATTTTAACCTGGCCTCCAAATGTCCATTTTTAGGTTTTAGAAACAAAGGCTGCACAGTGGATGGATAAACTTTGAAAAAGAATGGGGATCAAGGAACTGTGTCTGAGGGATGGAAGTTGGTTAAAATTGAAATTAGGAAGTCAAAATCATGAACGTTTGGAAAAGGTGAGTCACAGAACAAGCTGTAGGAACAGGGATGAAATACATTTTGGGGGGAAAATGCTTTCCTGACCCAATTTTTTGACCCTGGCTAGAGCCTGGTAAGTTCCCTTTTTTTTTTTTTTTTTTTTTTTTTTTTTTTTTTTACAATTTATTTGTTTACTTGACAGAGAGAGATCACAAGTAGGCAGAGAGGCAGGCAGAGAGAGGGGAGGGGGGGAAGCAGGCTCCCTGCTGAGCAGAGAGCCCGATG
The DNA here is from genome assembly GCF_963455335.1 of Martes martes. NCBI lineage: Eukaryota > Metazoa > Chordata > Mammalia > Carnivora > Mustelidae > Martes > Martes martes. The sequence goes on from NC_137892.1 coordinate 39,826,713, forward strand.
TGAGACCAGATCCCAGGACCCTGAGATCATGACCTGAGCCGAAGGCAGAGGCTTAACCCACTGAGCCATCCAGGTGCTCCGAAGTTCCCTTTCTTGAGCAACTAAGTCCGCACCCCAACAAATTCCTTTATCCGATTCATACTCTGGAACCACTATGTCTCAACCATAATCACCCTAAAGGCCAAGTATCAAACAAGGAGGGAAAGCCCCTTCTGAATCCCCATTCAAACTAGCCATTCCACAGGGAGCTTGCCAAAACCCAGGAATCCCACCCAATTTGCCATACATACACTGCCCCCTACAGCACCAGCTTGCTGTTACTCTGTCCTTAGGTGCAACCCTTTGTGTGGTCCTGTCTGGCAGCCATCTGTATTTTGGAGCTTTAGGTTTCATCTATCTGAATGTCATTGTGTTGTGTCCTGTCATCAAAAGAATCTTTAAATCTTATAGACTGAGATATGGGAGATAGTAGATATTAAAGGTCAAGATGTCAAGAATCCATCAGTTAAAACAAGAGCAAAGGAAAATAGTTTCCAAAGTTTGATTTCAAGTGAAAGGTTATGAACTTAGGTGGATCATGCCATGAGGTCTTATTTCTGTGCATAGTAAAGTAACTCATGATTCTCACCACCAAAAATTTTTCTTTTTCAATTTAGGAACTGCCACCATAATCTACTCATTTGCTAAAGGCAAAAAGTAAGCATTGTTTCTTTTTCTTAAAAACATACTTAATATACAATAAATGGGCCTATGTAAGTGTACATTTGACAGGTTTTCACATATGATTGCACCTTCAAAACCATCATCCCAACCAAGATAATAAACACATACATCACTCAGAAGTCTCTTCTCTGCCTGCCCTTCATAATCTTTCTCTCCTGCCCCTTCCTCACCATCTCGCTCAACTCTCATCCCTGTCTCAGGGCAATCACTGATCTGCTCTGTCACTACAAACTGCTTTGCATTTTCTAGAATTTTATGTAGATGTAATCATACAGTATAAACTCTTACATGTCAGACTCCTTTCACACAGCATTATTTAAAAATTCATCTACACTGCACACCTCAGTGGTTCATATTTTGCTTTAATGAGTCTTTGTACAGTATGTGAACATAGCACAATTTGTTTATCCATTCACCTGTTGATGAATATTTGAGATGTTTAAAGTTTTGGATTATCCCCCGCCCCCAAAAAAAGAAGCTGCTGTGAACACTTGTGTATACATCTTTGTATGAACATATACTTTCATTTTCTTGGGTAAATATCTGAGAGTGAGAAAGTTGGATCATATGGGAGCTGTATTTTTTTTTTTTTAACTTTTAAGAAACTGTTTTCAGTTTCAGTTTCAAACTGTTTTCCAGAGTGGTTCTAACATTTTATGTTCTCACCAGCAATCCTATGAAAGATCTTGTTCCTCCACATACTCACCAGCACTAGATATGGTCAGGCTTTTTAATATAAGCCAATTTATAAGTTTATAGTGATACATCATCATGGTTTTATTTTATATTTTTCTAATGACTAATGATGTATACCATTTTTATGTACAGGTTTGAGATCCATACATATGCTTTGCTAAAGTTATCAAATTAATTAACAAGTGAATTAAATTATATCCAGTTTTGTTGAGTTGCTTGTTTTCTTATTGAATTTTGATTGTTGTAAGTATTTCAATGTGAGTTCCTCAAGCATATTGTTTGCAAGTGGTTTGTCTTTTCATTTCTTTAATGATGTCTGTTGAAAAGCAGGCATTTTAAATATTAATAAAGCCTGAGGCAATATTCTTGATTACTCTAATAGTTCTCCTTCCAAATTTATCTTAAAAATGTCCACTCTTTACATTGGATGAGTACCATCCTTCTCCTAGCAGCTCTCATCTCTTTTCTTTATAATCACAATAATCTCTTAAGTCTGTGCTTCTAACTTTTACCCCCCATGTTATCCAGCATCTTTAAAAACACTGTACAGATATTGACATTTTCCTGATTAAAACTTTTCAGTAGTTTCCCATTGGGTTCATTAAATCAACTAGTCTTTTTACGTAGCCTATAATGAATGTCCTTCATGGTCTGGCCCCTGTGTGATTCTCATATCTCATTTTGTAGGACATTCTCTCTTGATCGTTATATTTCATCAATATCATCTTCCTTGCTATTCATCTTACAAGTGATTTTCTACATTAGAGTCTTTCCCTTACACTTTTCTTTGCCTGGATTTTTTGATTGGTCTGCTATCACTGACTATAGAATGAAAGCTTTCCAGGTAGCATGGCTTATGTTTAAATTCAATGCCTTTTTATTCCCCTCTTCCTAAACTCAAGAGTGGGATAAAGTAAACATTCATAAATCATTGTTGAATAAATCTACAAATGAGTAAGCACATTTTGATAATTCTGTACACCATTAATCCTGACTCGATTTTAATGTAATTTAATTTCCTATTATCAGTGATCACCTTAGAGGATGAGGTTATCATTACCACCAGTAATGGGTACTTGTGTAATAGATGAGACTGTGAGCAATATCATGGTTTAAACTAGCAAAGATTGATATGAATACAAAAGTCAAGACACATAAAGATCAGCAATAATGTAACTAAAATATGAATCAGATTCTGATCCAAATTTTCTTCACTTCATTATTTAGAGATCTCCTAAGACTAAACACTGACCTAAGCAAAAGATGAGTAGGCTGGTTAGTGTTCCTGGAGCAAACAGAAACATGAAAGGATCAAATGAGAAGTCAGGAATGATTGTGGAAGGAATGTCCTAACATCTAGTTTATTCTGGAATGGTGTTCATGTGGCTAATATTTGGGGAGATTATAATCCTGAGTCTAAATTTTCTGATAGGTGCTTGTCATTTCCTATCTTTGACTATCCAGTTGAGAAAAGCCAAGTATTAAGATCTGAAAGACCCTCCTCTATACCTTCTCACTATGCTTTATTCATTCTTGGTTTTTAATGAGATAGGCCACTAACTGAAGACACATTAAAGAAATACCCTTTTGCTGTGTAATAGAGGTCCTCAAGATGTTTTTTCCTTATAATTTTTTCAGAATGCTAATTAAGCTACAAAGTGAATATTTCTCTAAAACTGTATCTTTGCTAACTTTGCATCAGACACTCTTAATATTCATTATGTGATTAGAGCATCCTCAGGTGTCCAACATGATGCTATTCCAGGACAAAGTATGGCGCTGGTAGGATATCATGAGATCTTTTTCCCATTCTCATAAAATGTATCAATGACAGTAACGATCTGCTTACATTATTTTGGAGCCCTGATTTGAATTACTATTCTGACTAAACTATTTAAAGCAATAGTAAATATTCTAATTAGGTTAAATTTGTTTTATTAAAATGATAGGAGTTTCTAGAATATTCTGAGGGTCCTTATATTCTATAAAGCACCTTGTTTGTTCTGAGCACCCTTAGATATATTTTATTGTAGCAGTACCATATCTTATATGATTTCAAAACTTGTATGAAGGGAAAGAAGAAAAAAATCAGTATTGTTTATTATTATAAATTATTATTTTCCTGATCACAATGACGATGGGAAGCAAACAAATATCCTTAGATATCACTTCTTATTCTATACTTGTGAGTCTAAATATTAGTTGGTCTTCTTCAATATACATGTGCATCTACATAAAAATGTAAATTTCTCAATGTAAATTCAAAATTCATCATTACTTTTAGTTGCTTCAATTAATATTGTCTTTGTATTTGTAATTTAACAAACACACTAAGCCAGACATTACAAAATGTTTGGGTGTTTTTCTTAAATCACCATTACTTTTAATTCATATAATAATTTTTATATGTTCAAAACTCACTCAATAATATATGCTGTTTGCAGCAATTTCAAACAGTGCAGTTGTATATGAAGAAAAATATTTTTCCCTCTCTCATTAATTTTCCTAGCCTTAAAATTTAAACAATGCTTTAAAGAATATGATTTTTCTTTTTCTAATGTTTATATGAATGTACCAGTTAATTTAGCTTTTTTTCTTTCTCTCTTTAATTTTTCATAAAAATTGAGATTACTCTGCTACCTTTTTTCAGTACTCCATCATGAATAACTTTTTTTTTTTCAAGATTTTATGTATTTATTTGAGAGACAGTGTGCAAGAGAAAGAGCTCAAGTAGCGGGGAGGGGGACATAGGGAGAGGGAGGAGATGGCTCCCTGCTGAGCAGGAAACCCAAGGTGGAGCTCCAACCCAGGAACCTGGGACCGGGACCTGAGCCGAGGGCAGATGGTTAACCAACTGAGCCACCCAGGTGCACCTATCGTGGGTAACTTTTTAAGTCAGCATGTATAAATCTACTTTTCTTTATTTCACATAGTTTAGGAATCATGATTTTGTCATTTTTTAATGGATTTTCAGTATGTTGTTAGTATTTTACCTGTGCAAATAATGTTGCAACAAACTGACTTGTGAAAGAAATTACCTAGTTAAAATATTACAAAAATGTGTTATGTTCTTCTGAATTACACTTTTGCTATTGTCCTCAGATACCTTAGACTTTCTGAAGCCTAATACAAAAATAAAAGCAACTCTAGCACTGTGAAGTCTCTCGAAATAAATTATAATTACACAGAACTAAAATAACTTCATCAGGAATACATACCACTTTTTAAACAATCATCTTTTTGCATGACTTTTGCTGAGAAAAAATGAAAGCCAGGAAATAAAAGGTTTTTTAAGCCACGGATATTAGAAATATAAAATATCACATAAATTATTTGCCAGTTCTCTTTGATTATAGAAATAAATCCTGCAGAAGTAAGTTTTCTTTATCCAGGACAGCTTTAAATATCTCTGGGAAATTAAATTCCTGTAGAATATTATTTTACAGTCAAATTGTTCATTTTATTAGTTCTTATGTATCAATCATCTGGATGTTGCTGTAAAGGTATTTTTTAAATACAATTAACATTTAAATCAGTAGACTTGGGGTAAAAGAGATTGCCCTCTATAATGTGGGTGGACTTTATCCAATCACCTGAAGCCGTAAGAGAAAAACAGACTGAGGTTCTTTAAGGAAGAGGGAATTCTGTCTTATGACTGTCTTCAAACTGGATTTGTGACATTAACTCTTACATATATATTCACATTCTGTTGGTAATTTTTCTCTGGAGTATCCTAATAGAGCTACAAAGTTTGTGGAAGTTTGCTCTAGCAGCTATAGGAAACTAATACACCAACCAACACAATTATTGTTTCAACATACAAAATTAATTCACATTAAAGATTCAGAAATGGAGAAATTTGATTTGGAATGATTTTTTTGAAGATTTTATTTATTTATTTATTTATTTATTTATTTATCAGAGAGAGCACAAGCAGGGAGAGTGGAAAGCAGAGGGAGAAGCAGGCTCTGTGCTGAAGGCTGACATTTAACCAACTGAGCCACTCAGGAGTCCCTGGAATGATTTTTAATGAGTACCAAATTTGTTAAATATAAATTATAAATATAACACTAAATGAATCTGAACATATTGTCCACTCTGTACAGTACAAAAATAATAACTAAAAAATATGAGAAGGTAAAAAGTAGAAGATAGTTAACATTACAAATGTACTTTTAAAAAACCTTTTATCATAATAAAACGTTGTCCAGTGCCTCACCAAAAGCAAAATATAGTCTCCAAAGCCTTAGAGACTAGATAACTAAAAATATACTGTAACACTATTAATTATGTATCCATTTATATATATGCAAACAAATTATACATAAGGGAGTGTCAACAAATGCACATATACTCGCATGTACAAAAAATGGAAAACAAACATTCATAAAAGCACACACTTACATAGGTGCATACATATACAAGAAAGCAGACAAAAATAGAATAAAAGGATTGTGAAGAAGATACTTGACATGAAATTTCATAAAGTTGAATATAAATATTTGAGAATAAGTGCAATGGATAATTTACCTGTTAATGTACAACTATTTTACTAGTTATAATTTAAAAATATTTGATATACTTTTTCACTGTATAGAATTCTGAGTAGTTTATATATTTTACAATAACCATATGTAATTGTCATAATTTAGAAATTGGGTCTCTACCTCTGACCATGTTAAAGAAAATGATATTAAATCTCCTCCCATTGGAAACAGCTATAAAAAAAAATGGACAAAATACATGGGGCAGTTTTATCTTTGGCATCACCCAAGTCCTCTGTCACCTGTAACAAAAATCATCTTTCCTTCAGGTTCTAATTACATGTTCTTCAGTTCTGTCTGAGATCTCACTAGCAGCACTTTTAGTGTTTATACTTCTAATGAACTTATAATCATTATGATGTGTCTGTTTCTAAGATGGTAGAAGCTTCCTCTTTTTTGTTGAGACTGCTAGAATCATCGTTAACATCCATATTTCTATAAACAGTCTTTTCAAGGCAGCATAGGCTTTTTCTGTGATACATCTCAAAACTCTTCTAGTCACTGCCATTACCTAAATTCAATGCCACTTCCACATTTCTAGGTATTTGTTATAGTAGTACCCTACTTCTGGGTACCAAAATCTGTATTGGTTTCGTAGGGATGCCATAACAAAGTACCATAAACAGAGCAGCCTAATTAAACAGAAGTATACTTTTTAACCTAATTTTAGAGGCTAGAAGATAATCAGGGAATTGTCAGGGCTTTGCTCTCCTGAGGTTTCTATGGGGAAAAAAAATCTCTGATATGTCTTTCTTTTAGCTTCTGGTGTTGCCATAAGTCCTTGACATCACTTAGCTTGTAATTGTGTATCTTTGATCTCTGTCTCTGCTGTCACATAGCATTATCTCTGTGACTTCACATTGTCTTCCTAAAGACCATCAATCATATTGGCTAAGGGGTCACCCTACTCCAGTATAACCTTATTTTAACTACAACTGCAATGACCCGATTTCAAATAACAACCTTCTGATGTACTGGAGATTAAGTCTCCAACATATCTTGTTTGGGAATACAGTGAAACTTGTATTCCCAAGTGCTGACACATGTAACACATGGATGAGCTTCAAAAAATTGTGTTAAATGAAAGAAACCAGAAAAAAAGTCATATATATTTTATATCATACTAAATACCCAGAACAGATAAACCCATAGAGATAGAATGTAGATTGGAGGTTGCCACAGACTGGATATGGAGAGTGACTGCTTACTGGAAATGAATGTTTCTTTTTAGAGTATTGAAAATATTTTGGAACTTGTATTGGTCTGCTCAGGCTGCTGTAGCAAAATGCCACCTCCTGGGTAGTTTAAACAACAGAACTATAGTCAAGATCAGTTTGTCCACAGAGTTGGTTTCTGGTGAGACCTTTCTCCGTGGCTTGTATTTGGCTACCTTGTAGGAAGGTCCTTATACAGCCTTTCTTTCTGTGAATGCACACAGAATTGTGAACAATGTGGATAAAATGCACACCAGTCCGACTGGATTACAACTATACCCTTAGGACCTCCTTTAATCTTCATTCCTTCCTTAAACACTCCATTTCCAAACATAGTCATAATGAGCTCCAACATATGGATTTGGGGGAGGCAGTTTAATCCACAGCAGAACTAGATAGAGATGGTAGTTGCACACATTGTGAATACACCAAATACCACTTTGTTGTCCACTTTAAAATGGTTAATATTTTTATATGAATTTCACCTCAATAAAAAAATTGAAAAGCACATTTACATCATATCCTCTTTCATTCATTATATATAACTGTATTCACAAATGAAGTTCAAGTATAATAAGGGTTTTCTTGTGTACCTTCAACTTCATTAAAATAAATATAATGAATATTTTTCCTTAAAGTATTTAATAACAACATGTAAATTGAATTTACTGTATCATATGAGATTTCATTTTATAGACTATAAGAAAGTTTAACCTCAAAATACTGATGTAAATGCTAAATCTAATGTTTTTTTAATTTTAAAAAACTGCAGTTTTAATTATTTGAAAGTAGTTAGATCCTAACTATATATATGACAAATCACCATTACCACCTTGATTTCAACGATTATTTGTATTTAAGTATGTATCAATTGTTTCTGTTAAAGTAGGGTCAGTTACAAAATTTCACACAATCCAAGTTGCTAGTTGTCTCTTAATATTTGGTGAGGTTTAGGATCAGTATTGTAAAATGAGAACAATTTTAAATAGCAATAATTTTATACTCAGCTTTTAACTATTATTAAGTGAGGAGTGATGAATGTAATTGATATCATGGAAGGTAAATAACCACCTGTATCATTCAGAAGTGTTCTCTCTACCATCTCTTATTATATGTATGTATATATAATGCATTGCATATATAGCTACTGGTGGTAACTATCCCATTATATTTGAATACTTATATAACTCAAAGGTAAAATAGAGCTAATATTCTTTCTGTTTAAGTCAGTATCTTTTTCTGGTGCTAAAGTGATAAACTCCAAAAGTGACAATTCAAACTAAGTTGCTGAATTGATTAATAGCACTAATGAAATAAACTGTTATTGTTCCACTCCTAGAAATATTGAGGATATGGCAAATTTCAACCTCCTTTCTTTGCCCAGAACATTAATTCAAAATTATGAGAAGATCGTAATCAACAGATTAACATTATAGAAAGCATCAAGTTTCTGGGTCATAGATGGACCCTGGACATTCCTGTGGGATATTTCAGTCTTCAAAAACATATCTGATAACATTCAAAGATAAAATCAGGAGACACAGTCCCTGGATTCTAAGCAGAGGCCTTTCTGTATGTGCTAAATCCCAGATGAGATGGGCGGCAGTTGTTCTGTCTTGAATGTGCCATTTCTAATACTTTCTTGAACGCCTGCAAGGCACAATCTCACTGTCAGTGGCCCAAACCAGTTCTGGCATACCGGAAACATCTAGTCTTAACTGGTGCAAAGGAATAAAGGACAGGAAAGAAGGAGGGGAAAGAAGGAGGGAAATAAGAGAGGATCACAAAGGGAGGACAGAGGGAGAGGACAGAAAGGACAAAGACAGGGAGGATGAGAACTGTCAGACCAGTCTATTAGATTTACTCCTGGAGTTTCTGACTGGTCTTTTGTCATCTTTTAGTCTGTCTTCTCTCATACCTCAGCTGCTGAACTATGAAAAATATTTCCATAATTAGGGTAGTACTTTCAGCAACAGAGAACAAATTAATCCTGTAACACTTATCTGATTTTTAAGGAAGTTTAGTTGGAGGTAAGAAGAGAGGCTAATAACCAAATCAATTTCACTCACCTCACTATATTTTGATTTAAAAAGTGATTATTATCTATTCAGTTCTTTTACATGCTTACACTCATTATTTTTTTCATTTTTCTTTATGATCTTAGATAGGACATTTGTTTTAGTTAACATTCCTGAGATTCTCCAAGTCCTACATGACTGGAGCATAAACAAGAATAAAGCAGAAAGCTAAGGATCCAACCTCCACACTGGAGACCTAGTGTCAGACTTAAGTAACACAGATGACTCCGTGTACCCAAGTCCATCTTCATAATTTTCCACTGAAGCCAAGGGCAAAGTATTTGTCTGAAACTGGCAGAACCTCCTCAACAAAAGAAGGCAGAGTAGTCTTGAGCAGCTACTCTGGGATCCTAACTGTACAGCATGTTTTATGTTGGCTTCCCTACTTTGTTTTTTTTGTCCATCCTTTTTGAGTTTTCTAATAAAAATTATTTTGCAGTATTTTCAAAGAGAAGATCTGTAGTCACAGATCTTTAGTACTTTAAGAAACAGTGAGAGTTATCTGCTTCATTGTTTTACAAGTCAAGTGCTGTGAAAAACTTTATTATCTGATATTGTTAAATTATATGACTCACAAGGATATCGCCAAACAATATCAGAAGTGAGTAAGTCTAGACAAATACTATCATCAGGATTGCTGAAAACTCTAGTGGTCATGAAAGTTTATTCTTATTCTCTCACTAAAACAAGTGGTTAATATTCAGCCCTCTGTGATTTTTGTCAAGCTAGGTTTGAACTCAATATCGCCAGTCAACTTTTTTTAAGAGAAAATGAATATTTTAAATGTGTGTGCAATGTCCTAAATCTCAAATATTAGCAAATATATGATGAAAAAGCACATCTCTGCAGCAGATCCAACCAACTGATTATCACTTTGTGAGCTCTATTTATTAAGTGCCCAACCAAATAGTGATCCCATGATTAAATACACTTTGGAAATTTAGCATAAATAATGTAAAAATAATTTCTTTCCTCCAAGACTTCTGACTTTATAATATTTAAATGGACTTGTGAATCCTATAAGAGAATAAGATACATAGAAGAATTCAGGAGGCTAACATTTGTGAGCCCATTTTAGAGCCACCAAGCTTTGCTTAACGTTTATTGTTTGGCTACTATTGTAAAATCATTCATATTTTTCAATTTGACAGACACAGTTTAAAAAGTTTCTGAGGAGTTGCAGGCAAGTAGGAAGAACATACTGCCTAATGGGAGACTCTTAATATAATGTAACAAATGTTAAAAAAGAGATGTATACTCTAAGAAAATAATATATTCTTTTCTGGAACCTAGCTTCTTGCCTGTAAGTATTAATCTGTAAGTACCTAATGGACTAATGCTATTGAACATTTAGCTCATAAAGAGAATTCTCCATATTTTGTTTTCAAGCTCATCAAGTATTATTTTCATGAAGTTTCTTTTCAAGAGAGATAGATAACCAGATAAACCTGTTTACTTAGCAGTTATGATTCTCATTGTAAATTAATAGGTGGCTAAATTGGTTTTAAACATTAGTCCCTTGTGACATTGATAGCATATGTTAACATACTCAATTCTAATCAAATCTGTAATAATGATAAAATTAAATTTGTGTAAATTGTGTAAATTATTAAGGCCTAAATGACTAATAATTGATCAAAATAAATTCCACTTTATGGGAAACTACCTGTCCAGCTAGACAACTAGCAATATCAAGATTTTTTAGGACTCCTTAGCATCAGACAGTTTTGAAATACATTTTAAAACAAAGTACTAGGAAAAAGTAAAAATAGGAATTTAGGATATTCTAAATTCATAGTAATTATTTATTGTATCAACATATATGAAAAATTATAAATTCTTAGAAAATTTATAATAATAACACATATTGGAACTTCCAAATAATAAGTTTAAAATGATTATGTAGTAAAAAAAATTATTTTATTGAACATTTAAGCAATTGTTGTTACACAAGACTAAGATATCCTCAACAGCAATAAAAAAGAAAAATATTTCACAGAAAATGCTGTATTAGTTTTCCAGTTTGGTCATATGAAAATGGAAATATTTATATACTTATATAATTATATGTATATAATTATATTATATGATATATAATTTATATCCATGCCAAACTTCTTTCAAACATCTTTCCCAGTAAAAATTTCAGAAATATTACAAATGGTTTTAGATAGTATGACTGAATTATTGATGATTTTAAATATTATGACTGAACATATTTTTGCATAAAGAGGTTTACTATGATTAATACAGAGAAATGAAAAATTGCATAAGTGTCTTTAGGAACTCCACCTTCCAGTGTCATCCTTAATTAATTGCAAGTATTGCGCTTAATCCTAATGTGTCTTATCTGAGTTTATTAGATCTTATGGACTTCTAAAAGTTCATCATTTTATAAAAGGTGTAACTAAAATATATTCATTTGCAAATGAATTGTTAAGTTGTCATTAGATGACAATGTAGGTATTAGGAATTAAAGCAAAAACAAAAAAAACTAAGAGTGAAAAATTAACAGAAAAAAAGAATAAAAATTTTAAAAAAATAAAGATGCTTCTTCAATGAAGACAGAAATTCATATAAACAGTCTGTGGTCCAGAAAGATTCCCACCACTATTCTAGAGCAGATTAAAAAATAAAAATGGTAACAGGCTACTTCTAAGGGAAGCAGTGACACCTGATTCAGGGCCTCATGAGCTATGTTCAATGTTTGAGCAGATTGGGAGCTCTGGAAGGCTTTTAAGCTGGGAAGAACTAATAAAGTCACTGCAATCAGCACAGTGAATGAAATAGAAGGTGGTAAGTTGAGCCACATTGATCATGTATTCAGTTACTCACTAATCCAGTTCTGAAGATCAGCAATTTTGTGAATTAAAATATTATACTGTACTGGTGTTCAAACTACCACCTATAAGGAAAATTTGATCTGGCAATTGTTTTTTTAATTTAATTTAATTTTTTTTTCAGTGTTCCAAAATTCATTGAATTTTGGCAATTGTTTTGAAAATAAATTTTCATAGGAGCACAGCACAGCCATTTGTTTCTGTACCATCTATGGCTGCTTTCACCAACAAGAGCAGAGCTGAATAAGTGAGACAGAGAGCAGATGGCTCACAAATGCAAAATGTTTACTACCTGGCTCTTTACACAAGATGTTTCTTGACTCTTACTATATTTAATAACTGCCATATATATAATTGATGAAGTTATATAGGGAGAATATGTGAGATCTGAAGAACACTTAGAATTGGTCTCAAAAGTGTTACCAATTGGGGCGCCTGGGTGGCTTAGTGGGTTAAAGTCTCTGCCTTTGGCTCAGGTCATGGTCCCAGGGTCCTGGGATTGAGCCCCGCGTTGGGCTCTCTGTTCTGCGGTGACCCTGCTTCCCTTCCTTTCTCTCTCTGCCTGTCTCTCTACCTAATTGTGATATCTGTCTGTCAAATAAATAAATAAAATCTTTAAAAAAAAAAGTGTTACCAATTTAGTGGTAAAGGAAAAAGGACACCAGAGATAGAATGAAAAAGGGGTCAGATATCCAGTAAAAAAAATAGGAGCACATGGTGTTATAGAAGGCAAAGATCTTTAGTGACTTATGGAGGAAGAGTGGTCAAAACTTCCAAACAGTGCCAAAATTCAAATGAGGTGTACTGAGATCTAGTAAAAAGTGCCTGGCGTCTTGGAGAAGAGTAGTTTCTATGGATTAAGAAAGTAACAAGAGACTAGTGTATGAAAAATAAAAGAAAGGTTGGGAAACAAAAAGAGAAAGTCTGTGAAAGTATCTTTAGTTGAGGATTATGTAAGATAAAAGAAAGTTTTTGTAGCATTTTTTTTAAAAGATTTTATTTATTTGACAGAGAGAGAGATCACAAGTAGACAGAGAGGCAGGCAGAGAGAGAGGAAGGGAAGCAGGCTCCCTGCTGAGCAGAGAGCCCAATGCGGGGCTCGATCCCAGGACCCTGGGATCATGACCTGAGCCAAAGGCAGAGTCTTTAACCCACTGAGCCACACAGGCGCCTTAGAATTTTTTTATATGCCAGAAACTAATGACAAAAAGTCTATGAAAGAGAAGAGAGAGAAGTATTGAAGTCCTAATAGTTTGACAACGCCTTTCCAATATGTAAAAAAATAGTATCTACAGCAAAGTCAAAACAAAACAAAATAAAACAAAACAAACATTACTTCTATTATAACAACTAGGAAAGAAAACTATTGGATGGAAATGTAGGTTATGTTTTCATATTTGTGTAAGGCTTTTGATGGTATCTCCTCTGACACTTTTTTCCTCAGTATTAGAAAGAAGTGTTAAGAAGGAAACTCATCATTAAGATTAAGGAATGAGGCAGTAGAATTGAAATATACTGACAGACCGTGAACAAGGACAAACCATGAAAATAAAGACAAATTAATTAGCACCACTGAGGAATCAAGTGAAGTCAGAGACCCTGGATTTGTAAAGACGTTGAGATACTTCCTTCTATGATTCTTTCATTAGTTTTCTGCAACTTGGTTATAGGCGTACGTATGGCACAGAGTTGGATTAATCTATTATCGTGCAGCCAGGACTGGGATAAATTCTCCAATGTCACATGGTCTGGTTTAGAAATAGATACAATTGGGGAAACCTCAGAATTTCAAGTTAAAAGTGGAAGAAAAAAAGAAGAAATAAGGCATATGTCTTCTGATCTTTCCATCAACCCAAGTAAAGTGTTCTTATGGGTTCCATCAACCCATTGACTAGACAAACACAACTGATTGGCAAGTCAGAGTAGTGAGCGTCAGTCACTCCCAAAATCATTGTTTTCTTAATGATTTTACCATAAGCAGGCCAGACCCTAACATTTGCTGGTACTTAAACAAGAGTACTAATGGAGGCATATATATATATATATATGTATATATATACACATATATATTCATATATATATTCATTCAGATATTTAAAACTTACAAGTCAATCTAAAATTTTTAAGTGAAATACATGCTATTCTTTTACTGTGCCAAAATACCTTTGTAATAGCATATTGAAAAGTATGTGCAAAGTGTAGTGCTTATGACTCAAGTCAGCAAAATGTCAAAGCTGTCTGATGAAAACAATGAATATGAACAAAATATATTTTCTGATATAATCCATAACTCAAAAGGATCAGGTTATCAGTAGTTACTCCTTGCCTTAAATGATTTTTTAAACATATTAACAAAGTTGACTGGGAAAATCTTTCATAGTCATCTGAGATTATTTCCAGTTTGTAAATTGTAAGCAGACTGTCTCCGTGGTTAACTCTATTTTTTTCAGTTTTCATCCAGAGCTCCATGTTTCCATATTTTATTTGTATTTATTTCTATATTCTATTTCTACATATTTATTTCTATCATCTCAATATGTAATTGTTTTCATTGATCATAAGGATTAAAAAATAAAATTAACCCAATTAAGTGTGCACAATCTTTGACTATATTTTTATTGATAACACAAATTATGTAATGTAAAGATAAAATTACTTTCATATATTTTCATGTAGTTCTTTTTCTAAATTATTCAAAATTATTTTGCTAAAAGGTGAAACATAAGTTTTATTAACAAATATAAAAATTTTAATTTTTGAAAATCAAATTATATTTTATTAAATATTTTTATTAAAATATAATGGCTCATAATATATGATGTTTTATTCTAGTTGACAATATAAAGAATCAGTATCATGCTTCATGTATGTTTGACTATACATATAAGCAAATTTTAGGAAAATTATGAATTGCTTAATATTGCAAAATATTTAATAAATCAACTGTTATGTGCAAGTGTTGCTAATACTGTTCAATTCATAAGAAACTGGAATCAAGAGAAGCAAGCAAATGGATATTCAATTCTACTGGAAAATAGTATCTTTTTTTTTTTTTTAAGATTTTTATTTATTTATTTGACAGAGAGAGATCACAAGTAGACAGAGAGGCAGGCGGGGGGACGGGGAAGCAGGCTCCCTGCTGAGCAGAGAGCCCGATGCGGGACTCGATCCCAGGACCCTGAGATCATGACCTGAGCCGAAGGTAGCGGCTTAACCCACTGAGCCACCCAGGTGCCCTGGAAAATAGTATCTTACTGTGCAAGAGCATCTCTCTTATTTTCAGGCTATCTGCCGCTTCCTGATGGTGCATGGGAGAAGAATGAGGCACAAACAAGTTAGCTGTATGAGAAAGGGAACAGGCGTTGACAGTAGAAGAGACTATCACCCTGAACAACCCCTCAGTCTCATATTTTTTGGGAAGTACGTAACAACCGACAAAGAAGCCGGAGTCGGTTACACATTGACCATGAGTCTTGTAGATAAGTAAGAAGAAAGGCAAAATATGTCTGGTCACGTAGTACATGACCTCTAGTGAGCAAGCCCAAACAAAAGGATTGTCTGACTAACTGCAGGTGTTTTCTGGGGAAAGGGAGTTAATGAAAAAATGAAGCAGGTGGCATTTTGCCCTGAGCAGGCGTTCCCACATACTTGGCTTTAAAGAAGAATATCGTCCTCTCCCCCAGAGGCCTGTTGCCAGTACATATTGTTCTTAAGGCAACATCTAAGCATCCTTGGTAACTAGTATAATTTCGCATGGGTTATATTTTAAGCAGTACGTTGTTCTGAGGGATGGTTATAGTTATCTGAAAGTAGGATTGAACAATATAATTGACATATCTTTATCTCAACTAAGCAGTTCTGCTTCACAAATCATCCCTATACTCAAGACCAGAACCCTGAAAGAGCCTCCAACATTAGCAGCATCACAGCCACAACTAGACACTGTTTCCTTTTTTCTGAAGATACAAAAAAGGAGATGGGAGAAGTGTTTCCCTGGGTCACGATGGTGAAAGAAGGCATGATTTCTGTTCTTCTGTGGCTAAACACTGGATCCAAGATCCAGAGTGGCCGAGACACAGTATGTTCTTTAATAAGCTATCTATTCATGTGTCTTTGTCCGTGTTCATGCACGTGTTTATAAGCCAAACACGTAAGAGGAGACAGGTAATTGATCACTATAGTTAGACCATGAAAATAACTTTGTTTGTGGGGAATGAGCAGCTTGGGTTTATGATAGACTCGGGTTTGGCGGGCCTGGCATAGGCCATGATGTGCAAGTCCTGCAACAGGCCTGGTTGTTTTTGGTCACATACACATGGTACCCCCATGGGTAAGAGAGGCTGAAAAAAGAGCTGGCAGGCATTTTTGGGAGGTGTTGCAGCATCATCATGCTCTGCCTATAGCCAGTGAGAAAACCCATGAAGAAACTGAAAATAATGAAAAAAATACAGAGAGAGAAATTAAATGTGGACTTAGCCCTTCATGTTGGGAGAAGGAGAATCCCCAGCAAAAGCCATCTCTTTGTCCAGGTATTAAAAAGCAGCTTTCCTGATCACTTTTAGACAAAATTGCACTTCCAAGGACAACCAAGCTAGGACTTTATCCTATAAGGGGCACAAGGAGAAAAAGATGAAGAGAATGCATGTTAAAAGGCAAAGAAGAGGAATTTGAGCATGATGGAAAGTGATCGAAAGAACCAAAGACGGAGCAGATGGTGGAGTGAGTGGAGGTGGACAAGAGGCTTCAATAAGGTAAGTGGGGAAGTGCCTTTGGAGTTCCTGTGGGAGAGCTGATGGACTAATGAACACGCAGAGTGAGAAATCTTGAGTACGTCTGAGGAAAGGCATGTTATTTGTTGTTTCTGTCAGCCCCTTTCTATCTTCGGTTCTTTCTTGACCCAAGTTAAGGTGGAGAGAGAAATGGATCATGAGGCTCAGGATATAAAGCAGTAACTTAGAAGTGAGTGGAAATGAAACTAGAGCAGGGGATTGAGGCTGGGGGTGGGTTACATCTTGGGCAGTGGCCAAGGGTAACAAACTTATGAGCTATGCCGAGTTTAACTGACAGGAAGTCTTTGGTAGTTTATTCTCAGTAGAACTTGCATCTCAAAGACCATCAGGCCTCCAAAGGCAGAGGACACAGAGCAAGGAAATCTATACTGGTGGCTTCATGTTACACTGGAATCACTGATTCATTTATTAAAAATGCTGTTTGTAGGCCACATTCACAGCTAGTGAAGCAGAACCATTATTGTCGAAACCAGGAAATGGAATTTAAAAAAAAATTAAAAATGGACACTATACCCCTGATAGCAAAGTGCCCTCTTTTACATCAGATTTGAAAAATTCTCCTCTAGATTCTCTGTGCTTTAGGCCAAGGTGTTCAGACCAGGCTTTAGACACAGACTAGAGCAAATTACCAGAGGATGCTGACTTATTTATGTTTAGTTTCCTAGACACATGCACAGTCCAACAACTCTCAGATATAACTAGGATTTATTTTTTGTCTGTGCTTCTGATGCTTGAGGCAAAATGAAACATTAAAAAAAAACAAAGATTACATAAAATATTTTTTTTCTCATTAAGGCTATTAGATCATTGCCATGACTACTGAAGCTATGTCATTTTGAACCACATTATTTTTATATACATTTTGAAAACAATCTATTTATAACCATTAGATATATAGAATCTTCAAGAAAATTATATGCCCATGCTATTAATTTCAGCCTGATTTGCTCTCCCAAATGATGTTTTTAATGAAAATGAGCCAGAGGGTCAAGTTGCCTAGAGCTTGCCTTAGTCAGTGGTCATAAGGTCAGTAGGTATTTGTGTAACTGGTTATCAGCAACAAAATAAAATTCAGTGAATATATTTAGAACACCAAAAGAAAAGAGAAGCAAAATATTTGAACAGGAGAATGGTTTATTAAAATTCTAATCATTTATTTTAAATTCAAATATAGAGTCTATGATTTTCCCAATTTTGACCTAGGTGGGTAACTGCAATTTATATTTATTTTAAGATCATTTTTTCCTACGAAATTCTGATATTAATTGTATTATATATATGTTGATATATCTAGATAATATTAACTCTTGTATTATTCATCATACTGTTGCCAAAGTAAGAAATGGTAGTTTATTGACAGATGAATGGATAAAAAAGAGGTGGTGCATACACACACACACACACACACACACACACACACACACACACTGAAATATTACTCAGCCAACAAAAAGAATGAAATTCTGTCATTCATAACAATGTGGATGGAACCAGAAGATATTATGCTATGTGAAATAAGTCGGCCAGAGAAAGACAAATACTATGTGATTTCACTCATAGGTGGAATTTAAGAAACAAAACAAATGAACACAGGGGAAGGGAAGGAAAAGAGACTCTTAACTATAGGGCATAAACAGGGTTGCTGGAGAGGAGGCGGGGGAGTGGGGTAATTGGGTGATGGCCATTAAGGAGGGTACTTGATGTAATGAGCACTGAGTATTACATGCAACTGATGAAACACTAAATTCTAACCCTGAAACTAATACAATGTATGTTAACTAAATTGAATTTAAATTTTAAAAATCTTAAAAAATAAAATAAAATAAATAAACAATAAAATAAAAAAACAAACAGACAAACAAAAAGAAACAGTAAGGTTAAATTGACAGCTCAAGACCAAGATAAAAATATTAGTAAAACTCATCTTTTCATATCCTGTTCTAGGATCCTATATTGTACCTGACTCTCTAGATTCTCTATGGATCAACAGATATTTTATCTAATCATTTGAAATCATTCCATTTTGCACTTAAGAAAGGCAGAAGTACCCACGAACCTTTTCATCACTATTCTAAACAACACAAACACTGAGATATAAACAATCAAGTAATGTCATAAGACATACAATTTTTAGAAACTTGATTATTATGACATGAAATAAATATTAAGAAATATATGTTTTAGAAATAGTTTTGTGTTTGTATTTTAGACTATCCCTGTAATTCAGTAGAGAAATCTGGAAAAAACTGTGAGTGCAAACATTTTTTTAAACGAACATAGACCTTCTACATGAGAGTTCAAATTTTACCTAATATGTGACAGAAAAATCAGATGTTGTAATCACATCACCATGTAGATTATATCAAGTTTTAAGAAGTAAGTTAGGAAGTTATTATATATGACATCTAAGTTAAAGGTTTTTTTTTTGTTGTTGTTGTTTTTTAAATATTTTATTTATTTGACAGACAGGAATCACAACTAAGCAGAGAGGCAGGCAGAGAGAGAGGAGGAAGCAGGCTCCCCGCAGAGCAGAGAGCCGGATGCGGGGCTCGATCCCAGGACACTGCGATCATGACCTGAGCCGAAGGCAGAGGCTTTAACCCACTGAGCCACTCAGGCACCCCTAAGTTAAAGTTTTTAAAATTATTATTTGTAGAACAAATGTATATTAGAGTAGGATAATATGATTCTTTAAAAAAAACTAATTAGTGTCATAGTTTGTTTTTTATTTCAGTGGTTGGTTGTATTTTTCAGACTCATTAGGAGGAATTGAGTTTCTTAGTCCAAGATAGATAGACAGACAAAATTGATCTTCAACAAATACTGGGGATAGTGAGTATTATATTCTGGAAGTATTTCCAGGGGTATTGTTAATAGTCAGTACTCTAAATGCCCTGAGTGTCTCTCCCCTGCCCAGTTTTTCCAAGACCCCTTGGACCTCCCCATTATCCATCAGATAGAAAGGTCATAGAGGGCTCTGATACTGTGGACTTGTAAGATAATGTACAATATTGTGTTCCTTATCCCTCTGGTCCATCTCCCTGTCCTATCATTATAAAAATCCCCCACTGTGAGACTGGGAACTAAACAGAAACTGATATTGTGTGTTGAAAAGGGGCAAAGTGAATCCCTGGTTGAGAAATAAAAGTTTATCTTCTCTAAGACTAAGATGAAAAGTTTGGATTTGGGAAATTTGAGCCTTATTCTCATGGTACAACTGGGTGTTTTGTTTAAGAAGACTAGATATATAGCAAAATGTTTCCCAGTCCAAGTTTAGAATGAGAGAGTGGAACTACCCTTCTTCAAAAGGGAACACAGAATTTTGGACAAAGAATCTCAGTGATTAACAAGAAAAACCAAATACCAGAGTGACCTTCCCTAATTTTTTCCAGTTTTTGCTAGTCTTCAGGGTCCAAATATTAGCTGATATTGAATATATTTCCACTGCGTGAATGAGAAATTGGGTAGATTTAATTTGATTTGGAACATATCCATTTTTCTATATTAAGTGCTGTTGGACAAATTTATACTTACTGGATTTTTTTTTAAAGATTTTATTTATCTTTTTGTCAGACAGAAAGAGAGAGCACAGGCAGGGGGGAGCAGCTGGCAGAGGGAGAAGCAGGCTCTCCACTGAGCAAGGAGCCCAATGCAAGACTCCATCTCAGGACCTTGGGATCATGACCTGAGCCAAAGGCAAATGCTTAAATGACTGAACCACCCAGGCATCTCTATTTTGTTCTTTTATGGTAAAATTTTGTTGTTTGTTTATTTTTGTTTTCTTTTAAAATTTTATTTTAATTCTAGTTAGTTAACATGTAGTGTAATATTGGTTTCAGGAGTAGAATTTAGTGATTCATCACTTACATATAACACCCAGTGCCAACACGAGTGCCCTCCTTCATACCCATTATGCATTTAGCTCATCCCCAACCACCTCTCCTCCATCAACCCTCCATTTGTTCTCTATAGTTAAGACTCTCTTATGGTTTGCTTCTCTTTCTTCTTTTTTTTCCCCTTCCCCTTTGTTCATCCGTTTTGTTCCTCGAATTCTACCTATGAATGAAATCATATCATAATTTCTCTGATTGGCCTATTTCACTAGCATCATAAACTCTAGCTCCATCCATGTTGCTGCAAATTGCAAGATTTCATTCTTCCTGATGGCTGAGTAATATTCCAGTGTGTGTGTGCATGCATGTGCTCGTTCATACATGCCTCTGTGTGCACACACATGCATGCATATACCACCTCTTCTTTATCTATTCATTAGTTGGTGGACATTTGGACTCTTTCCATAATTTGGCTATTATTGATAATGCTTCTATAAACATTGGGGTGCACATGCCCCTTTGAATCAGTGTTTTGTATCCTTTGGGTGAATACCTAGTAGTGCAATTGCTGGGTTGTAGGTAGTTCTATCTTTAACTTTTTGAGGAACCTCCATACTGTTTTCTATTGTAGCTGTACCAGTTTGCATTCCCACAAACAGTATAAGAGATTTCCCCTTTCTCCACATCCTCACCACATGTGTTGTTTCCTGTGTTGTTAGTTTTAGTCATTCTGACAGGTGTGGGGTGATTTCTCATAGTGGTTTTGATGAACTGTTTTGTTCTGATTTAAAAAGCGGCAAGTGTTTTTTACTAAAAATGTGGAAAACCCTCAAATTAAGACCAGAACGACAATAGAAGAATAGACTGGTGTGTTCCTTTCTTGCAAGTAGTCAATTGTTATTATTAACACCTAGTCGTAATTCCCAGTTGTGCCCCAATAAGACACGTGATTAGTTATTCAGCATACTCCCATATCTGCCGTTTAATTTTTCTGAGTCTTTATTTTGATTATTGGTATGATCTTTACATGTCTCTTTTCTTTGATATTTTAGTTATGAGTAGAACAAGGATACTGACTTATAAGCAATCAGTTGGCTTTTCAATGTAAAGTGCTTTTAAATACATATTTTTGTTTTAATTGATACATTATAATTTCTGATACCTTGTCTTATGATTTCTCTTCATACTTCCATTGTTTCTCTCTGTGTCTCTTCCTTTCATATGTTTGTTTTCATCTTTTTTAGGGATTAGGAGGTATGAATCCTGTGGATTTTTTTTGGGGGGGGGATGTGAAATAATGCCCTTAATATGTCTTTAGTTTTCAATGGCAAGAGTAAAAGTATACCAAACTACATGTATGCAAAGGCACTATTGTATTTTAATTCCTACCAATCTTATCTAGTAAGTTTCTCAGTTTTATTTATATCATTAACCAAGGTAAATAATTTATTATCACTAAAATTATTTTAGTATATTTCTTTTGTAATTATATTTACAAAACACATTTTTAGACTTTATTATAATTAATAGACTTCAATATTCATGGCTATTTCACTGTTTCTATAACTGTTATATCATTACTTTCATTAACTTTTTATACTAAACTATATAAATACTTGTTTAAGTAAATTTAATAAATGTCAAAATAAAACTGCCTATAAATTAAAATTACAGTGTTTTCACTAGAAAAGAAATGTTATCATATTTTTGAGAGCTTACTGTCAGGCACTGTTTTATTTACTTTATTAACATCTATTACCATGCACAGTTGCAAGTTTGTTCATGTGATGAGCACTTTCAACATCAGCAATTTACATGTATACATTATAGTATTATTAACTATAATCACTAAGCTGCACATTATAGTCATATGACTTATTCATTTTATAATGGGAAGTTTTTATCTTTTTACCCCTTTCATCCATTTCATCCAATCCCTACTCTACCTTTGGCAACCACGAATCTTTTATGTGTATCTATGAGTTTGTTTTGTTTTTCAGTTTCCACATGTAGGTGAGATCATACGGGATTTGTCTTTCTTTGTCTAACTTACACTACGACTTAGCATAATGTTCTCAAGGTCCAACCATGTTGTCACAGGTGACAAAACTTTATTCCTCTCTATGGCTAAATAATATTCCATTGCGCGCACACACACACACACACACACACACACACACACACATTCTTTTTCTATCCTTCCATCACTGGACACAGGTTATTTCCATATCTTGGCAATTATGAATAATGCTGCAGTGAACATGGGAGATTATTTTCAAAATAGTATTTTTGTTTTCTTTGGACAAATACCCACAAGAACAATTGTTGGATCAAATGGTAATCCTATTTTTAGTTTTTTGAGTAAACTTTATATATACTGTTTTCTATAGTGGTTATACCAATTTACATTCCCACCATCAATGCATAAGGGTTCCTCTTCTCCACATCTACTATACTTTTTCCTTCTTATCTTTTTAATAATAGCCATTCTAATAGGTGGTTAGACTTGTGGTTTTGATTTGTGTTTCCTTGGTAATTAGTGATACTCAGCATCTTTTCTTATATCTGTTGACCATTTGTATGTCTTCTTTGGAAAAATGTCTATTCAGATCTTCTGCCTGTGTTTAATCAGATTGTTTTGAGTTCTTTATGTATTTTTAATACATACTAAACCCTTATCAGATATATGATTTGCAAATATTTTCTTCCATTCAGTACATTGCCTTCTCATTTTGTTAATGCTTTAAGCATTTTAGTTTGATGTAGTCCCACCTGTTTAATTTTGCTTTTGCTGCCTTTACTTTTGGTGTCAGATTCAAAAAACCATCACCAAGACTGATGTCAAGGAGATTACCACCTAAGGTGGGTTTTTTTTTGTTTTGTTTTGTTATTTGAATTCATTTTTGTGTATAATGTAAGACAGTGGTCCAGTTTCCTTATTTTGCATGTAGCTGTCCAGTTTTTGCAAAATATTTTATTAAAGAGAATATCGTTTCCCTCTTCTTGGGCCCTTTGTGATAAATAATTTGACCATATATGAATGGGTTTATTTCTGAGCTGTCTATTCTGTTCTGTTGATCTGTGTTTCTGTTTTAATGCCAATACCATACTGTTTTTAAGCAATATCATTCTCATGGTTAAATATTTTATTCAAAAGTTTGCATTTTAAAGAATTTTGTATCCAAACTGAACTACTGTTTTCTCCCTTCCTTCTTTTTCCACATTGGAAGTTATTGAACCAAAAAATGTATACCTAGTTCAAGATTCTTGATACACCATGTCTGATTGCTTTCTGGAAGGTTATAGTGTTTTAGAATCCCAGAATCTGCATGTAAGAGTGTGTGTTTTATAATGCTTTCATTCACTTAATAAGTATTTATTAGGTAGATTTATTGTACATAGTGCTATATTTTTTCAATTCTGTGAATTTAAATAATGGTGGATCTCTAGAACTAAAAAATGTCCAATTTAAAATTTATGCTGTCCTTATATAATATACACACTTATATAGTAATTTGATTTATTATGAAAATTAGTCTATGGCATTATGTTTATATTATCAGTAACTAAGATACAGTAGGGGAAATGGAACAATTACTACCTAAAACTCAGGAGACCCATCTCTAGACTTCTCACTCAGTAGCTGTGACCCTAACTTCTTACTTAACATACAGATGCTGCAGTTGCTTAATCCTTGAGGGCTACATTTATTTCTCACTTAAAATATGAAAATTCAAATTTAGTAATCTCCAAATTATCTGAACTTTATGACAGTTTTTGTCCACATGAATCATTTGCAGTCAGAGCCAGCAGACCCACTGAAGAAGGAAGAGGGGAGATAGCAGGAATCACTGTATCTTCCTCTTTTTAGTGTATTTGATCATATAAAGGGTACATTCCCTAGTTGCAAGATGGAA
This sequence comes from Martes martes, assembly GCF_963455335.1. NCBI lineage: Eukaryota > Metazoa > Chordata > Mammalia > Carnivora > Mustelidae > Martes > Martes martes. The sequence goes on from NC_137892.1 coordinate 39,851,348, forward strand.
CCAAGTCAATGTCTGCCACCCCTGCAGTTGTTTGCAGACACAAAAATCACAAAGTGTAGATAAAGTATGATTTTCTTCCTGCCCTCTGAAGTAGGAAAGAAGAAAAAAGAGAAAAGCAGGGATTCTGGGAGAGGAAAAAATAAAGGCTATGTTACCAATTCAAGCAGGATATTTTCTTCAGTGATTCAGAGAAATTGACTAGAAGCCTAGAATAGAAAATGGGCCTCTGACTTTTTGTTCGGTATTGGTCCACTTCTGCAGTGTACTACTGCTATTCGTTAATACAAAGATAATTTTACAGGCTAAATTTAAAAAATAATTAAACAAGCGTTTTTCCTTTTAACTCAGGCTGAGGTCTTGAAGATGGTTAATTCGTTGCAAATATCTACAGTCTTGCTGTTCCCCATAAAGCTAAAAAGTCACCTGAGTGCTTTGGCTGGGTTGATGTTTTCAAGTATTAAAAAGATGAGGCAGAAAAAGTGAAGTGACCCGGACAGTGTTGCAGAAATAATGTCAGAGCTCTATTCAAACCTATGCCTTCCTAAAGAAAGAACCTATATTCTCAACAGTGTGTTAAATTGGGTTCAGTGATAGGTATCCATTGTGAGAGCAGTTACTTTTATCATTTTCATGATCTTGATGAGTATTAGATATGCCAGAAATGCCTACGGTTGTACTTGAATCTCTGCTATAGTCTCTAACTCCAAGACCCCTTACCTACCTATCTCCATGCCTGTGTCTCTTACTTTACACTAGGATTTTCATTGATTGAACTGCAAAAGCATTCTTTTTGTCCTTTAACTTATTCCCTGGAGTTTCTATTTTTATTTCCTTTTATCCTGAATATGGCAAATGTATTGCCTGCTCAATAGGGGCTTATCACCCTTCAACACTAGTGATCCAGAAAATAAGTACTTATGTAAGAGATAGTCATATGTTTCCTTGTTTTTTATTGAGAAATGAATTTATCTTATATTTATTATTATTATTATTATTATTATTATGTTATGTTAGTCACCATACAATACATCATTAGTTTTTGAAATTTTACGTGTTTTCAGTCTTTTTAGTTTATCTATTTTAACTGAATTCTGTAACACTTACTGAGCAACAATTTGGTTTTTCTTTTAGATACATTGCATGTTTTACATCATTAAAACGTGACAATTTGTTAACTTCTAATACTATTTTCTGGCTCACATATATGTTATTCTTCATGACTTAATTAAATGACAGGGAAATCACTTCCACCATTGACTCAAATCGTTTAAGTTTGAATTTTTACTCTAGCTCCATATCAGGAAACTTACATTATCTGCTAACCACGTTTAAGGCCCTAGTTATGTCATCTATAAAATGACGATAATAATACCTTACTTAAAGTGGCATAAAATAAATATTATAATGCCAGAAATTATATTTTGGTTATTTCTGACTTACAATTTTTAGTAAATATTGACTTTTTATTAGCAAATGATTACCAAAATAAAGACATTTCAAAATTAACTGAATGTTTATCTATATTGTCAGATGTGAGGCAATTTCATAAAGTATTATTTAGTCCTGGGAAAATAAAGGATCTCCTTTGGCTTGTGTATAAGCCACGATGGCAGTGAGATATCTTTATAAGTGACTTTTCACCAGCAGCAGTTTCGGTGAAGCTTTTCTTGACTCTAATTTGCTCTGAAAGATTCATGTGGCTTTTTAAAGTTCCTGTGAGCAACTTTGCAACTGAAATTGAAAACTCGACTGACCATATGTCATTTCAGATTTAGTTCCAGAGGACGATAAGATAATCAGGATGAATAAGGGCTTGGCTACTGAAATGACAATAAACAAATGTGAAAATGTAACAAATGCAAAGAGCTGCATTAAAGTGCATGATTAGCTTTGTAGCAAAATTTAACCTCTCCTGAAATGAACACTAATTTCATTAGTTCACTTGGTTAACTTGAAGATATTTTTAGCAGTAAAAATTTCAGTTTCCCAACTGACCTAAACATTTGTTGTAAAAAAGAGAACTCTGGCTCAAGGCAAGATTGTACCTCTAACCTCACCAGCGTTTTTTGTGTAGGATGCCATTGGTCTCCAACTATACATTGAAAATTTTTACTGCATCTAGCACATTCTGTCTTTTATTATCATAGTTTTTTTTTCTGTATGTGTTATTTCTCCAACTACCGAACATAGCATTTTAACTATATTAATTGTTATGTCCTAAATATTTTATATTCTCCTGATATGCATAAAAATGTGTAAATAGGAAAGTGAACTAATGAATAGTACTACTTTTGGAGGAAAAAGAATAAGACTCAAAATAAATGTCATCATTATTTGATAGAATACCTATTGGTTCAAATTCATATGTAAAACATTGGTCTATTCAATCCATTTATATTTGTGTTTACATTGATCATCTTATAATAGACTTTTCATTTGACATATGTGTCCCAAGATTTTTTTTTTCCTTTTTTTGGAATCAATCAATTAATTTTTATTTGTTTCCCTCTATGTTTTCCACTTTGTTTTAGTGGTTAACTTAGAGATTATATATGCATTCTCGCGTTATGACAGTAATGCAAATTTTGAGTAATGAAAATGTCATGGAAGAATTTATTTTGCCTCTCTCCAACAATGCTAGAAATTTAAAACATCTTCCCTCTATGGGCTCTATTAATTCTTTTTGTTTCATTTCTACAATGCATTTTAATTTTCATATAATTGAGACCACAAAGAACATTACTATTAACATTTTACAAAGTCAATATTTGTTTAAAATTTTCCGTATATTCAAGCCTTATAATGTCCTTCAAATCTGTCTTGCACTTCCATATTTTTATCTGCTGAAAAATGTGCCTGATATTTTCTTTCAACACTTTAAAGATACCAATCCATTGTTTTCTTCGGGCTTCTTCCATAGTGTTTCTACAACGGAGGTTTTTTTCTGTTTTCAAGATTTTTGTTTGTCTTTGGTTTCTGACAATTATTCCAAAGTGACCAATGCTCGATGTTACAAAATGAATACATGGATATAAGATAGATTCAGAGAGAAAGTTGAAAAAAACAAAGTGGAAACAGTCAATGGATTTGAATGTAACAGAATACAAAAAGTTTGGTGATGTTCTTTCATATCCCATATGATGACTATCTTTATAAAACTACTGCTTGTCAGTTTTTTCATCAAAGAAAAATAGCCCCAGCTATCCAAAAGGATTATCCTCTCCAATTCTCCTCCATTTTCTTACTATAAAATCTTTCAAGCCTGAATTTTCTTTATACACTTCTAACAAAACAATGTAACAGATTGACATGGGAAGCAGATGTGAAAATCTAGTTATCTTCTAGTAAATGAGATATGGAAAGTATTTACAAACACATGAAGCAATTACTGAAAGCATTAATCATATTTTGTTTTGGAAAAGATAGTTAGGTTTTGTAAATATATGTTATGTTACGTTAACAAAATGGATATATTCGTGGTATTTTAGAAATAAATTAAATGCATATTTTGAAAATTTGTCCTATTTTCTAAATCATTAAACATTCACAAAGTGACCTCTGGGTGGCTCAGTCGGTTAAGCATCTGCCTTCATGATCCCAGGGTCCTGGGAATTGAGCCCCGCATCTGGCTCCTTGCTCTGCGGGGAGCCTGCTTTCCCCTCGCTCTCTGCCTGCCTCTCTGCCTACTTGTGACTTCTTTCCGTGTGTCAAGTAAATAAATAAAATCTTTTTTAAAAAAGTCACAAAGAAAGCATTTCGAGGACTTAAATATTTTAAGAATATAAAATCCTCCTGTAAGAAATATTCTTTCAGATGTGCCTACATGTAGTCTTTGTATTTATCTCAGTTAGGACCCATGACTTCTTGAACGTTGGGATCCATTGAGCTTCTTGCGATTGCTCATTTATTTTGGAAACACCTCAGACATTACTTGGATATTATTCTTCATAGCCCCTTTCATCTTTTTCTGTGATTCCTGTTAAACATACGTTAGCCCTTTAACTCTGTCCTGCATGTCTCCTGTTTTCTACATATTCTATGCTTTTCTGTCTGTTTCAGCTTGTGTTTTTTTCTGTTAACTTGATTTCCATTTTAGGAATCCTATTATTGGCAGTCTGTTCTATTTTCATATCCATCTATTGAGCTCTTAATCTTACATATTACATTGTTCACTTACATAATTTCCATTTGAATTTCTTTATATTCAGACATTACTCATTTTAGACAATATTGATAACTAAAACTCTTGCATATCAGAACTGTATCTTTCCCTCTAGTCAAGGGAACCATGCAGAGCAAGAACACGGTATCAACACACACCTGTTTCAGTTAGTACCGTGTCATGCAAAGTGAGGGCTTTGAGTATTCCAGTTATATATAATACTTCTTTACTTTCTTAAACATATTACGTTATTTAGAAGTCCTTCTCTGTTAACTCTGTTAATTACAACAGTAATACTCAGAATGCTAGTATATGATTAGATAAGAAGTTGCTCTGTAATGTAAGTTTCCTACATCACTGCTTAATTCAGTTGATTTTGTAAACACCAAACCTAAATTACCTGTATTTATATTATGCTAGATGTTTAAAGAAAGAAAAATGTAGAATTATTAGCTATAACTTCCTCTGGGATAATTTTTTAAAAAAGAATAATTTTTAAAATGTTAAATAGGATAATTTTAAAAAACAGAATAATTTTTAAAATGTTAAAATGTAAATGAATTAAACTTTATGTTTAATTCAATGTGTTTTTTAAAAATAATAGAATATAGTTTGCTTCAGCAAACATTATTTATCTGAAAAGGAAAGATGCATTAAAAAATTTTAAAAATAAGTATAATAAAAGTTTGAGAAATGAATAAATATATGATGAGGGTAAAGGAAAAAGTCTGGATATGGGTTCTAACTGGTTTATTGCAAACATCTTATGTAGTAGACATTAGAGTGGGCCTTGGAGACAATACTTTTGGATTCCACATCACTCCTTCTTCATTTTTCATGTCCTGCTTTTTCTCTTTCTATTTCCATCTTGGACTTCTTCATATGATTCCCCAGAGCCTTGTTCTGAGTGAAGGTGGAAAGAAAATAGGAACATTCAGACCATACAATGTTGGAATGACTAACAGATCATTCTCAAATAAGCCAGTGTTACTTCTTCCAGTCAACTAATTCATTCTAATCTCCTAGAGGATATAGAATTCAGCTAAAAAGCCATCTATTTTTTCCTAAAAATAATAAAGCTTTTAATGCTGTCTTTTCTGAAAATGGCATTAGTTGACATCCTCGTCTTAGCAAATTTATGCCCTAAGACTGATTTGTCAATCTAACTACTTTAGATGCAACGTGCTTCAAGTATATAAACATAGACTGATACTCAGGTATGTAATTCTCCAACTAGTATTTTTATCATAAGAGCAAAATAGAAGAAGAGAGAATAATATACAAAAATGAACAGAAGAAGAGAAAATTTTGTATTACTTTATTCTCTTTCCTGACATCTTTAATTTGAGTCAATTATAACTTCATAGGCGTTTCCAGTAACTGTATTCCCTGGCTTAAAATCAGTACTCCAAAGAAACTCTTTTTAAAAATTTCTTACCATTAAAGAGCAATTTTGTATGATTGGTATCAACATGTTTTTTTTTTCCACATCTACAAAGCAACTACTGTCAACCTTTCAACATTTACTGAAAATAACCCTTCATCAGAGCTCCTAGATTCATACACAATACTATTTCACCATTAAGTTTGAAGACTTGATTCATGTGCCCGTGCAACTCTGAAATTTCCTACTATTTTCCAACCTTTTAGTGATTTAGGAGAAAGTGAAGAAAGTAGAGTAGCAACTAAAAAGTCACACTCAAAATGAACACTTTTCTTTCTTTTTCTTTTAAGAGGGGAGGAGAATGCCACATTAAAAAAAAAAAAAGTGAGAAGCATTTCTCCTTTGCTTCATAAAGATAGCAGAGAACCCATAGATTCTCCCAATAAAAACATTTTATAAGATTTCTAGGAAAAAAGATATTGCTGGGATGATTTTAAAATGATCTTAAGAAAATGAAACTGTGCAAGTATGCATAGATTTTCCTTCCCAGCTATGTCTAGAATATTGCTCTTTGGGATATATAAAAATGTACTTGAAGATGGCCTCATCTTTACTTTATCGTATGTACTTTGCAATTGCCCAACAAAGCTTGAACTCAGGCTTGATGAACCCTATTAAAATATAGCAGTAGGGTTGCAAATATGTTAAATTGTGTAGAAAATAATTGAAAAAATCACATTTAAAAAATAATACTGGGAATAGAAGAGAAAAATACATATAACACACGTCTCAAAATTTAAGTGTTTAAAAATAAAAAGTCTTTATATATAAAAGTTCTACACAAGAAAAAGAAAAGTTTATCCAAGTCTTCTATCATTATTCACTAGACTCTCTTAATAAAGTAAACTAAGATACTCTAAGCTTGGTTTCTAGAAATGGGGATTAATGTAGTACATTTTTTTCTAGGGTTTTTTAAAATTAGATCTACTTAGGGGCACCTGGGTGGCTCAGTCATTAAGCGTCTGCCTTTGGCTCAGGTCGTGATCCCAGGGTTCTGGGATGGAGCCCCCTGTCGGGCTCCCTGCTGGGTGGGAAACCTTCTTCTCCCTCTCCCACTCCCCCTGTTTGTGTTCCCTCTCTCATTGTCTTTGTCAAATAAATAAAATCTTTAAAAAAAATTAGATCTACTTAGTGATAAAATCATAAGAGAAATCACAGATTTGAATTTGGGAAGTCAAAATCATATACTTTCTTATAAATTAATTTCTTAGATTGTAAGGATAAGAGTATAAAATTATCGAGTAGTACTCTGTTACATTATGTTTTAAGTGATAAAATACCCATCATAACTTCAGAGAAGGCCCATGTTTTTCCCTGATCTCTCTACTGCCTCTATTCTAAATCTAAAGAAAATGATTCCTTCTTTATGGTCTAATGAGATCTTTATTGTCCTATTTTTATGGCTCTGATGCAATTAACTGGCATTATGGTATACGAAGAGCTATACTGATTTGAAAAATACTTTTTTAAAAGATATAACACAAGGGACATTATGCAGACATTAGTAAGTTAAATGTAAAGTATGTTCTTAGAACCTAGTAGTCCTTCCTTAAGCCAACCTTCCCTCCTTCCTCAGAAGTGAGGTTTCCTTAACCAAGGTCTATTTTTTATTGTTCTTTCTTGTTCTGGATGATGCACAGCATTTATTTGATTCCCTTGGAAGAATCCATTATGTTTGCAACTAAGCACAACATCAAGTAAATATTTACCACATCAAGTACCTCACTTTCTCTAAATCTTGAGTGATTTTCTCATAAAGTGTTTATAAAATTTCCTCAGGATGCCCCATATTTTTAGTAGCTAGTAATTTTCTCTTGTAATTTCTCAATTTAATTTTTAGTTTAAAATTGTTTTAAATATCTTCTCCCTCCTAAAGTGTTTGAGACAAAGGTTTCCCCTTGTTCAATAGGTTTCTCACAATATTCCTTCACTTCATCATATAGGATTGTGTACAAGATCTCTGAATATATAGAGAATAACTTTTCAACAAGAGAACATGAAAAATATAATTTCCATTTTGTTGAAGGATGTGGTTTCATCACATTGTATACAATAAAAAATATGCAATATAATCATTTAATTCTTAAAATGTATATATTTCAGATTGGTAAACTGATTCAGATACTTTTTCATATTCAGAAATGATTTACAGGAAAAACACTTATGTTATGAATGCTTTATATTTCATGACCAAAACTTCATCATATACATTTAAGACACACACCCAGAGCTTTATACTCCAGAAAATAGAAACACTTGATGCTAATTAACTATGTAAAGAGGATTAAAGTGCTAAGAAATAACCTTTGCCTTAATCAGTGGTAAATTTATTTAAAATGTTAAGAAAATGGAAGGAAGACGATAAAATCATCTTTGCTGAAAGGGATATTAAGAAAAACGTTTTGATTCTCTAAATTCGATGGGCAATATGCTTACCGGTGGTCATTTAATTATTGGAGAGGAAGCTGTGAAAATGGCCCCCAGCAGGAGTGCAGATTTATCATTATCATTATGCATATAGAATGGAAAACTTAGCCAAGCTTTTTAAGATATATTCCTGCATTGAAAAAAAAAAATGAAGAAGAAGAAGAAAAATCCCAGTAAGCTGTATGATTGTGGTTTAGATTGTTCTGGTCTGTGGTCAAAAACTAGTAGAAACATTAGTTATTGCAAGCATTGGAAACACGTTTTGTCCAGGGCAGAAGGAGACAAACTGCTGTAGATACTGCCTCGTGAAAGGAAATTTCTTGAGTATTTTATGAGTGATAAAAATCACATTGGATAACTCCCCATATTTATTTTTGAGAAGTCCAAATGATTCATTGGTAAACACTCTTCCACAGAAACCTTACATTGCCTCAGGGCATGTCACCCTGACATACTGTTTCTGTGGAAACTAGCAGCATAGACTGAGACACCAAGTATATACAGAAACACCAAGTATTCTAATACAACCTTAGTCCATCTGGGCTTATGAGATAGTTTCATTCAGCTTTTATTAGTATTATGACAACCATCCCAGTCTATGTTCAGAAGCTTGTCTGTCCAGTTGCCCATAAATTTTATCAGGGGAGAAGCACTGATAGTGTTCAAAATTACCGAAGGATATTGTTATGGAGAAGATTGTGGGAACTAAAAGTGACGGTTTTCTACCATGCCTATTGAGTTAAACGTCATTATCTTCTTCCAATGGAATGCAGGGTGCTCTACAATACATTGTACCTCATTTACCCATATTTATGTATTTTTCAAAATTATTCTTATAGTTCTTAGGATACTGTCACCCCCAAGCCCCCCAGAATTATTAAGTTTTCCATACTCTCTCCATAATCCATGATTTTGACCGTGAGTTTGACCAACACCCAAATCCTTATACCTGATAATATCTCATAGTCTAAGCATCACAAAAATATTTCTGCATCATCAAAAAGAAATAGTGGTTTTGTCTTAATGGCTAAGAAACAGTTTAGAATATATTCTTTAATATAGGTTCAATAACTGAGTTTGATTTTTGAAAAATTATTGAATATTAATGGACCAGTTTCTTCACATATAAAAGCAGAAAAATTTTTATTGTGGGTAAATATCTTTAACTGGTGTTGAACTGGATGAAATCAAAGGAAAATTTTCTGGTAAGCAAGATGGTAAATATCTTATTTTTAAGAAAATTTTCATGCCCATGGACAATAACAGCATCACTTTCTGACAATATTGCTCTGCTTAATTTTTTAACAATAAAAACAAAACTGGTGCTCTGAGTTTTGATGTATTTTGAAATCATTTAAGAAAATTTTCTAAGATTTAATACCTAGTCCTTAGATTGTCAAGATGTAATAAATGCAAATTTGAAGTTTTTACAGTTCAAAAATCATGCAGAATTATCAAACCATTTCTAGAATAAGAAAAAATGCATTTCAGTATGATAAAGGCAATACTATGATTTAGGTCTAAACTTGGGTTATATGGATAGGAAACATAATTACATCAGTAATATTACTGCCTAAATTGTAAAACAAAAGGAAACACCACAGTGTTGTAATACTCTAGCAGCATTATGTAAAATTCTGATACTCATTTGTGATATTTTAGTAGACATTCTAATATTCTGTTATTGAATTGCTTTAATAGCATCACAGTCTGTGTCCTATTACTGACTTCCATGAACAGCATGAGACAATTGGGTTTTGGTAATGCAGTTGTAGAACAAAGTGGTTTATCATATAAATTGGTATCCATAGGAGTAAATAATTCTGATGAGATTTACCTCATTTATTTTAAGAAATAAAAAAGTATCACTAGATTTCACAAAGCGTAATTAAAATCCTAATTGAAAATGCCGTGTGCTACATGTGTACTGTCTGTCATCTCACTTTTTTAAAGTTCTGCCAGCATTTTAAATACATCTTGCAAGGACACTCTAATAGCAAGGTAATGCCTTTGTGACCTTTGTACCTAGCATTGGAACTCAAATGTTTGGAAATTTGCTTCTTTGTATTATAAAAATAATTAATTGTAAGTGAATATAGAATTAGTTTTTTTTATGAAAATTGATAAAGGCGTCAGCAAAATATTGACAGATATTAGAGTAAATAATTAAGCTTTTCTACGTGGTTTTGTAGGTAGAATTAACACTACCTATTAACTCTTTCTTTCTGGCAGTATTCACCTTGTTAATCTTACAATATATACTCTAGTTTGTGATTGTTTGAATTAATGCAACTTCACATGAACTAGAGATTCACTTAAATAGTCAAACAATCATGTTTATTATCATTTTTGTTTTTATGCCTTTCTGTCAGAAAAAAATAAAGAAAATAAATCTAAGCTATAATGTTTTTAGTCAGAGAAACCGAAACCAGTCAAAATTGATAAACTAAAGTGTGTAAAATTACTCATACTTAATAAAAAATAACACTGCTAGTCCCTTTTTTATGACAATATTCAATAATGTGACTTTAGATTCTACTTATTATAATAATAGAACATTGCAATTTTATATTAGAATTATAAATCAAAGGGAAATGTTTTGCCTATAGCACAAAAAGAAAAACAGATTTGTTTGGCTTGTAAAAGACTCTTCTCAATTTGCTATCCACCAAATATGTGATGTTTTATTAGAAATGCCATCAAGATAGACGGAGAAGAAAGTTATCAATCCAATACCTAAGGAGATGTTTTATCTTTATTTAAAACTGTTACATTAACCAGGACATTATACATAACAAAAATGTGTATTCATTTTTCAGTTTTACAATAAAGAATAGAAAAAAAAGACTGCACAGAATATAAAGTATGGAAATACTCACAAAGAGCAACTGTGGACTTATTACTATTTTCCACACCATATTTTTGTTTGTTTTATTTTGCTTTCATAACAAGATATGAAATGGTCATACATTTGTATTCTCTAGGTTGATGCTAATACATATCTTTTTCCCCTAAAAATTTCCTCACAGAAAATAATATGTTTTTTATCAGACCAGTTGTGGACGTGCAGTTTTTAGAAAACCTAGATGAATTTTAATGTGTGTATGTATGTATGTGTGTGTGTATATATATATAGATATAGATATATGTAATTTATAAATGCACCTTTCATATGAATCTAACATAAACCAAATTACCAGTTGTTAGTATTTTAACATTCTGATATATTACTAAAATACTGATAATACAAATAGTAAATCTTAATGTGTTATCTTCAAAATGTTTCATTTTTGCATTTGAATTCATTCTCAGGGGGCTTATTTAAAAGCAAATGTTAAAGCTCACTGAGAAGATGGCTGTTATCTTCAACTGCTCCTCATTCCTCCTTGCACCCACTGAAAGCTGGGATGGAAGAAATGAGCTGAATCTGATATAGTCCAGCTGAAGCTGACTTTTCCTTTGCCAAGTCTTTTGGAAAACAACAGCAGAACAATTTTTTTTCTTTAAACTTAGGGGCTTAAGACAGTTTTGAAAAGCTAATAAATGATTATGTAAAATGGGTTATTTTGGATAAACATGAAAGAAAATGTACCCAAATGACTCATCATAGTTGATATTTGAATAAATAAAATATTCAAGACATTTTCATTAAAATCTTTTGTCAAGTATCTCACTTTAAGATCACATGAAAGAGGGTCATCTGGGTGGCTCAGTCGGTTAAGTGTCTGCCTTCAGCTCAGGTCATGATCCCAGGGGCCTGGGATCAAGCCCCATATTGGACTGCCTGCTCAGTGGGGAGCCTGCTTCTTCCTCTCTCCCCTGCTCATGCTCTCTCTCTCAAATAAATAAATGATTAAATCTTTAAAAAATCAGATGAAAGATACTTCCAAGCCTCTTGATTAATTTTTACTTTTTTTAGAAAATAGTCTTACCACTTTTATCTTTATGTAACATTCAAAATAAAACACATTAAATAAAGGGGACGTTGTTTTTTACTTTAGGAGTCAAAATATTTCTTTAAAATGTGGCGATCAATCCTGTTCAAAATAAGAGAATTGTAGCTTTTTTTTTTTTTTTTTTTTGGTGGTGCCCTGGAGGTGGTTGGGTGCTTCAAGAGTGAAGCTGAACATCATCTTCCCAAATACTGGCTGCTAGAAACTCACTGAAGTGTATAATGAAGGCAAACTTTGTAATTTTTATGACAAGTATGCAGCCAGAGAAGTTACTGCTGATATTCTAGGTGAAGATTGGGTGGGTTATGTGGTTGGAATCAGTGGTGGGAATGACAGACAAGGCTTTCCCGTGAAGCAGGTTGTCTGCCTGCTGCTGGGCAAGGGTGATTCCTGTTACATATCAAGGGCTGGAGAAGAAAACCCAAGTGCGTTTGGGTTTGCATTGTGGATGCCAACCTGATGGTTCTGACCTTGGTCAGTGTGCAAAAAGGAGAGAACAATATTCCTGAACCTACCTACTGATACTCCTGTGATTTTTCTCTCCTGGGGCCCAAAAGAACTAGCAGAATTAATAAGCTTTTAAATCTCTCTAAAGAAGATGATCATCACTATGTTGTGAAAAAGCCTATAAATATAGGTAAACCTAGGACCAAAGTGCCCACGATTCGGTGTCTTGTTATTCCACGTGTCTTGCAACAAATGTATATTACCCCGAAGAAACAGCGTATTAAGAAAAATAAGAGGCAGCAGAATAGGCTGAACTTTTGACCAAGAGAAAGAAGGAGGCCAAAGAAAAATGCCAGGAACAGATTGCCAAGAGATAGAAGTTGCCCTCTCCGGGAATTTCTACCTTTAAGTCTGAATCCACTCAAAAATGAGACTTTCTAAGAATAACAAATAAGGTCTCAAAAAATAAAATAAGGTAAAATAAGATAAATGGAAATTAAAGCAATTATATATGTGGAAAGCAGAATAATGTTCCTTACCGCAAAGATGTCCCCAGAACCTGTGAATATATTTAGTTTTATGACAAAGGAGAATGGAGATCGAAGATAGAATTGGAGTTGCTCCTCAACTGACCTTAAAATAGGCAGATAACCCAGGATAATCCAGATGACTCTAATTTAAATTCCAGAGTACCTATAAGTAGGAGAGGGAGGCAAAAGCACAAGTTAAAAGAAGGTGTGACTAGGGAAGTGCATACTGACCTATAACGCTGCTATTACTAGGGATTGAGGAAGGTTCTGTGAATGTGGGTATCATCTAGAAGCTACAAAAGGTAAGGAAACATGCTATGCCCTGAAGACCCCAAAAGGAGAACTGCACTGCTGACACCCTGACTTTCCTTTGGTTCAGTAAGACCCCGGTTGGATTTCTGAACTACGTAACTGTAAGTGTGATACATTGTGTTTGTTTGTTTGAAGCTACTAAATGTGTGGAGATTTGTCAAAATATCATAGGTAACTAGTGAAATACGTCATATTTTTTGTATCTTGGAGAAAATGACTAAAACCTTACAAATCTGTATAAATATTTATTGCAGAATGTGAATTGACAAATACCTTATTTGAATCAATGTGATAACACTGTTGACAAGTTAAAAAATGCCCTAGATCTCTATAATTCCATTTCTGGGATTTTATCCTAAAGTTACTTTTACACATACGGAAAATGATATATGCACAAAAGTGCTGATTTGAGAAATTTTTTAAACTAAAATATATGAAATAACAATATAAATCAAGAGAAAAGCTTTATGTTCATTGGCGTTTTGTAAGTGTGTTGCTTTTATAGACTATAACAGCTATCACTTCAAAGAAAGTGCATTGGTGCATGGAGACATGAAGGTTTATTACTTTCAAAAGTATAAATTTTTGAAAAATTTTGTATTGTACCATGTGTACAAACAACTTATTGGAAATGAATTTAAAATTAATGTCTCGCCCTTCAGGGCTAATGGATGGTAATTTTTTTTAAAGCTGCAGAGCTGTGGGTGACAATCCGAAACTTAAGTATATTTGTTTTTCCAGCTAAGGGCCACTTTCTGTTGAGGATAAAGTTGGATTTTGCTGACCTACTCTTGTATTGTACTTACATCATGAGAGAAAATTTTAACAACAATTTTCTTTGTCATAAGATTATGAGAAACTGGGTAAACATACTGCAGAACAGCTGATGAGCATCTTGTTTGGAACAGACAGAAGTCATTGGCACTTTAACTGCCCTTGTAACGGGCCAGTCTTCAGGTGTATCAGCATAAAAAATAATAAAAACAAAGGAACGGCTTGTGCTGAAGCGGAATTGTAATTTTTCACTTGGGGAGTTCCAAAGGAGATGACTGTACGGGTAGATCTCTTTGAATTGTGCTGTGGGTATGGTTAAAAAAAAAAATCATCATTTTACACCTACTTCTTTTAAAAGTAGAAGGGAGGAGGGGCGCCTGGGTGGCTCAGTGGGTTAAAGCCTCTGCTTTCGGCTCAGGTCATGATCCCAGGGTCCTGGGATCGAGCCCCACATCGGGCTCTCTGCTCAGCAGGGAGCCTGCTTCTCCCTCTCTCTCTGCCTGCCTCTCTGCCTACTTGTGATCTCTGTCTGCAAATAAATAAATAAAAATAAAATAAAAGTAGAAGGGAGGAATGGAAACTCTCCCAATGAAACAGTTACATGGTTCACGGGGTTCCATTTGACTATTCTGGCATTTCACCCAGTGACAAAGTTGTAATAAAAAACCTCAGATAATGTCTCTAGTCAGCAATTGGAAGAATATTCATCAGGTTGAAAACTTGAAGCAGCTAATTTAGTTTCAGTTCCAAATTCCCCACAAAAATATTGTTGTGGATGACTGTATGAACCTCCTAGGAAATGCTTGTGCTTCATGTGTTGCAGAACAACCCTAAGGGTCCTAGACCTGCAGCTAGACAGGTACCTGTGGGCCGGACAAACCAATAATACACAGTAGCTGGGCACTTGGTGGGGTAGAGCTTGGAGGAACAGCTTTATTTTCTCTAAAATGAAAATGAGTCTAATGTTGAGAGATCTAAGAAACAAACAAAAAAATCGTAATAAGGACTAGGATGCATGATGGTGAATTATACTAACAGATGTACCCAATAGGTTAATAGAATGAAGATACTGACCTGTGATAAGATTCCATGAATTTTGGGGGCACCTGGGTGGCTCAGCTGGTTAAGCATCTGACTTGATTTTGGCTCAGGTCATGATCCCAGGGTCATGGGATTGAGCCCCACATTAGGCTCTGCCTTCAGTGGGGAGTCTGTTTGAGATTCTCTGTCTCTCTCTCTCTCTCTAACAAATATAAAAAAAGATGCCATGATTTATGAAAAGTTACCAGTTTAAATTTAGTACTTTGTCTTAATTTTTTCAAAAAGGTACAATGTAGATTGAAGTACTTCAAAATGTTTAGAAAATGCATAAACATCTCTTTACACTCCAATTAGTAAGGATTGAGATTCATGAATATAAATCTACTATGTTAAAGTACTCTTAGAGCTTTTGAAATTCTTGGCTTATGATTACAAATGCTGTGATTAAATACTACTCTGAAAAAAGATGACAACAAACAATCTATATAAAATTTTATGTATTATATATGAACTTATCTCTAAGCCTGATTCTGGTAAAACTTAGCTCTTAAAAATTAAAGGAGAAGTTTGTTAAAACACTAAAATTTTTCACATAAAGAGCTAGATTTACGAAAGCTGACCCCGTTCCTAGTCTATGCAGCCTCTGCGCTTTGAGAGAAAGCAATTTTAAGCGTGTCATAAGGTCAACTGTGAACTATGAAGTAGTAAATCCACATTTTTTCCAGTTTAGTTTCATTGCAGAATTATATACTTTCACTGGAGAAAAGGAGATGAAAAGGAGGAAAAGTATCTGCTCAGCTTTAGGCCCGATAAAGGGAAACTAGTTTCATTAACATACGTAAATGACTATTTTCTACCACTAGACCTAACAAACTCTTGGAGCCAGAAGGAGGCCTAAATGTCAATTTGTGCAAGCTTGTCTTTGCATTGTGGATTGGATACTATCCTCCTCAGTGGTTTACTCAAAAACAACCAACTACAGACCAAACTGAAACTTGAACCCAGACAGACTAAGCACCTCATACTTGCCTCTTAAATCAATTTGCTTGACGAACTGTTGCCATTAAATTAGATGTTTCTGATTTTCTACCAATTTCAGAACCTCAGTTATGAGGAAATGGCTCCTGACCTAGGTCCTCACTCAAGCACTTTTCTTTGGGGAAATTTTACTTACTGTAAAGTTATGCGTTGACTTACTGGGATAGTATTCTATTAGAACTTAATCATGTTAAGGCAGTATGAGGCAGAAACTTCTCATGAGTACAGCTATTGAAATTGCTATCCTTTCATACTAGTACTGAAATAACTAAGTTTTATCATAGGTTACCCTAAAACTTGAGGCGTCTGAGAATTTAACTTTAGGGGCCAAGAAATAATGGTTAGAAATCATTTTAAAGGGAAATAACAAATCTGGAGGTAGGGTGGTTGTTTAGGACAGTACTGTGATAGATGAGGGATAAATGGATGAACAGATGGAAAATAAATGAATGTAAAGATGACAGATGAGTTGTTGGCACATATCTCACCTTTTCACCTCAAATCATGAATAAAAATCTCAGGAAGTTTTATCATGGACTAAATATTCTTGTATAATAATAAAGGATAAAATCCAGAGATTACAAATCACAACCACCTAGAATCTTTTAAGTGACATTAACATTTTGATCAGGACAGACAACATTAATAATTGGAATGCCTTATGGAACCTTCCGAAACAGACCTCAGTTTACCAGTTGAAGAAGGTCTCTATCTAGTCTTGAGATAATGGAAAAATCCCCTTGTAACAAAGCATGTACTCTTTCTCTGATGATAATAAAGGCAAGGCAAAATGCAGAATCAGGAGAAAGAAGAGAATGATAACATGAGGAATTACAGGAATTTGATTTTATCAAATATAAGCAAATTTATGTAGACATGAGTTTAAGGGTGCTCAAAGAAAACCATCATACCTTTAGTTCTAGCTTATGGTGTTTAGTGTGTTTGTTTTTGCGATTCTTTTACTAATTCCTCCTTTCAACTTGGAAACACAGAGTCCGATGCTACTCTAGTAGTTTGCTGGTTTGGCAAGTACAAAGGTAATCTAGAATCAGTCGAGTTAAGAAAAAATAAATTGGGGGCACCTGGGTGGCTCAGTGGGTTAAGCCTCTGCCTTCAGCTCACGTCACGATCTCAGGGTCCTGGGATCAAGCCCCGCATCGGGCTCTCTGCTCTGCAGGGATTCTGCTTCTCCTCTCTCTCTCTCTCTCTCTCTCTCTCTGCCTGCCTCTCTGCCTACTTGTGATCTCTGTCTATAAAATAAATAAAATCTTAAAAAAATAAATTGATGTAAAACATTTTGCTTGTTGGGAGGGTGGAAGTTCATGAGTTTGAGGGCAGAAATTCAGAATGTAGTCTACTAGGTATTATCTGCCTGTCCAAAGCATTGCCATAGCCTTTAAAATAACCCAGAAGAAAGTCTCAGCTTTTCCAGAAGGAGTAGACCAGTGTGATAAAGACGTAAATGTTGCAATGTAAATATAACAACTGCAATGTAAATATAACAACGGCAGTGTAAATGGACAGTATCCCATTCATTACAACATAGATGCTTGCATGAGACTGACGTGCTACCTACTGTGCTAACAAGGCACCTAACATAGATGCTTGTAAAGTCTCAACTTTGTATGTTTAATATTGCCCACATCTAATAACACTAGTTATCTTGTACATCAATCTGCTTTCTCCACTACTTTCTACTTGGAGAAAATGTCTGTTTTATTTTTAAGGTAATCCCTTCTATTTTTTTTATCATTTCTATTTTTCTGTACTAAGTATACATCCCTCAGGACTATAAGCTAGTTTGTGTGTTTGTAAACTTTGAATAAATGGAATTGTACAACATGTATTACTTTGTGTCTAGCTTCTTTCACTCGAAATTATTATATTTACATATTTGAAATCTGTTGTTTAACATGGAGTTTCAAGACTTCCCTTAGTTCCTGGCATTCCATTATTAGAATATACACAATATTACTGTTGACCATTTGGGTTGTTTCAAGGTTACGGTTAATACAAATGCTAGGATAGCAATAGTTTAGCCGGTTGCTCTATTCCTTGCCAGCACTGAGTATCATCAGACTTTGGAATTTTAGTGTTCTTAACAGATCTGAACCTGGGTTTCATTTTTACATGAATGACAATTTCCATAATTACTAAGGGGGATAGGTTTATTTGGACATTGTACTATAATGTTAACTGACTGTTAACAAATCAGGCGTTATGGGTACTAGTGTTGTCAGATCTGTTGGTTGCAAATATCTTCTCCCACTCCAAGAGTTATATTTTTAGTAAATTAGTCTTACATGGTGGTGAATAGATTTCCTGAATTTGAATAGTGTCACATTTCTCCTCTATTCTTATAGCTTGTGCTTTTGATAGCTTGTTGAACAAGCTTTTTCTTTTTCTTTTATTTCTTTTCAAGCTTTTTCTACTCCAAATTCATGAACATAATCTCTTCTCCTAACCTCTAGAAGGTTGATAACCTTTATAAATTTAGTTCTGTATTTCATTTGGGTTTTTCTAAGTTACATTCAGTGACTCTGGACACTGGAAGTATGTATTCAGTGAATACAGTGAATACATACTTCCAGTGTACAGTTTGAGTTTTATAGGTTAAGACAAGTTTATTTTAAAATTCATATGGAAACTTAAACATATATATCTAAATAACCTATTAAACACATTGTTTTCCGAGAGCGCATGGTATCTCTCTCCATTGATTTGTCCTTTCAAAAAATTATCTTAGCAGTGTCTTACAGATTTTAGGGACTAGGCTGTCCATATTGTCTAACAAATTAACTGCTTACTACATCATTATTGATACTATTTAAATCTAATTTTCAATTTTTAAGTTATAAACATGTAAAATGGAATTAGCAATTCTACTTTACTAACTTTATCCTATAACATTGTTAAATCAATTATTTTAATCTTTTTTGTAGATTCTTTGAAATTATCCATGTAGGGAATTATGTTTTCTGATAATAAAGACAATGTTACCATTTATTTTCTAACTTGTGCTTATTTTTTCCTGACCTGGTGTAATGTTTGAATAGAAGATAAGAAAATGGATGCCTTTGCCTTTTTCTTGTTTTTTTTTTTTTTTTAAGATTTTATTTATTTATTTGACAGAGAGCGAGATCACACGCAGGCAGAGAGGCAGGCAGAGAGGCAGGCAGAGAGGCAGGCAGAGAGGCAGGCAGAGAGGCAGGCAGAGAGACAGGCAGAGAGACAGGCAGAGAGAGAGAGAGAAGCAGGCTCCCTGCTGAGCAGAGCGCCGGGTTCTAGGCTTGATCCCAGGACCCTGAGATCATGACCTGAGCCGAAGGCAGAGGCTTAACCCACTGAGCCACCCAGGTGCCCCCTTTTTTGGTCTTTGATTGAAAGCAAGCCTTTATCATTAAGTTTGATATCCGGTACTATTACAGATTACAGATTTTTCATAAGTGGTTCTGTCAGAGGAAGTTGTCTTTATTGTTTTGTCCCATGTTTTTAATCATTATTAGATGTTGAATTTTGTGGGGCACCTGGGCGGCTCAGTTGGTTAAGTGGCTGATTCTTGATTTTTGGCTCAGGTCATGATCTCAGGGCCCTGGGATTAAGCCCTGTGTCTGCCTCTGCCACTCAGCGGGGAGTCTGCTCTCTCTGCCCCTCCCCTTGCTCTTTCTTAGATAAATCAATAAATCTCTATAAAAAATAAGATGTTAAGATGTTAAATTTTGCTAAAACCTTTTTCTGTACCTATTGACATGATTCTGTGGATTTTTTTTTTTTTAACTTCTGCTCGTTGACGTGATGTATAAAATACATGTGCTGCATCAAGTTTGTATATCTAGGATAAAAACCAGATGGTCAGGATCTACCTATTTATATATTTTTAAATTCAACTTAATATTTTTTAGGAATTTTTATGTATGCTCATGGAAGATATTGGTCTACAGTTCAGGTGTAATGGTTTTTGCTCGTCTTCGTATCAGGATAATTCTGGTTTGAGAGAAGTGTTAGAAAATGTTGGCTTCCTTGTATTTCCTGAAAGAGTTTGTTTTGAACTTCCTTCTCTCTAAAAGTTTTCTAGAATTTCCCCATGAAACCATCTAGATCTGGGATATTCTTTATGGGAAGTTTTAAACTATGAATCTATCTAAGATATTTATGACTATTCAAGCTACCTATTCTTGAGAATTTGGGGGGTTTATCTTTATGTAATTTATCTATTTTATTTAACTATGGAATGCATTTCTACAAAATTCTTTATAATCTTTATTATACTTCAAATATCTTCAAGATTTGTAGTGATAACTCCTTCTATCTTCTTGATAGTATCTGCTTATTATTTCTCCAATTTTCCTTTTTTGATAATTCTGGCAAAAGACTTATCAAATGTATTGATCTTTTCAAATAGTGAGCTTTAGGTTTTCTGTTGTGATTCTCTTTTCTGTTTGTCTTAAAAATGATTGTCTTTTTCTGCTAGCGTAGGGCTCAGACTGCTCTTAGTAGTAAATGTGGGTCATACATTTGAAATTGTTCTTTTAAAAAAAAATATGAGTATTTAGAAGCTGTATCTGCATCCCACTGTTTTGAACATACCATATTTTCTTTTCATTTTGTTCAAAGTATTTTGTAACTTGCCTTGTAATACTTTGACCCATAGAGGATTCAGAAATTGTTTGATTTTCAAATATTTTGATATGGTTTACTTTCTCTAATTAATTTGTTAATGTTATCAATGGAAATGTTTTGCATTTTAATTATTTTAAATTTATTGTGACTGTTTTATTGCTTCATTCTAGGTGTATAGAGTTTTATTGGGTTTTATTAGTTTTATTGGTGAATTGACCCCTTTATTACTTGAAATTATCCTCTTCATATTTGGTTAAATTTTATACTCTCAAATCTCTTTTGTTTTATCTTAATGTACTAGTCCACATTTATCTTCATTAGTGTTTGCATATATATATATATGTATATATATATTATATATATACTTATATATATATATTATATATATATATAAGTATATATATATTTGCATATATATATATATTATATATATATATAAGTATATATATATATTTGCATATATATATATATATATACTTTTCCATCTTCTGTTACTTAACCTGAGTTTGTTATATTTAAAGTGATTTTCTTGAAGACTCCGTTTTCTGGGATTTCTTGAAACTAGATCCCCCCACCCCCACCCCTTTACTGTAAAATCAGGTTGCTAGCCCAGCTCTGTTGAAGTCCCTTCTGCTTGGCCTGAAATTCTTTCTAGGCAAAGGGCTTCATTAATTAGGGTTCTACTCATTTATTCTCCTTTGTTCACGGATCACTATCTTATGCTTCCTATTGATCAATGCCTAAAAAGCACGTTTTCTTGATTTGTCTGGTCTTTTGGCTGCTTAAGGTAGGCTAAGTATGTTTTCTGTTACTTCATCAGGAAATGAGGGAGATTATAATTTGTCACATACTGACCTTGAGATATTTTGAAGATCCAGATTTTCAGTGAGATTCAAACAACCCAGAGATCTTACCTTGAATCAAGCATTACTGTTTGTTTCAAGGACGTAAGTAATTGCAATAAACAGGAGAAGAGGGACAGGAACAGCAACACAACCAAATTGCTCATTTGGGGCTGCAGCGAGAACAGCTGAAACCTTGTCCAGGATAAAATATGCAATTACATAATTTTCATAGTAGAGTCATTTTGGACAAAAAACACCTCCATTTTATTCTCCTAGTTTACATGAGGGGTTTACAAATTATGGCCCATTGCCCAAATTTCACCTGCAGCATGTTTTTCTATAGCCCATGAGCTAAAAATACCATTTATATTTATAAATTACTCTTAAACATTCTTCCTTTTTTTTTTTTTTTTTTAAGAGATCACATGTAGCCTAAAAAGCCTAGTATATTTATCATCTGACCCCTTTAAAGAAAGAAGTTTGAGTCCTGGCTTATGTGATAATCTATAGATTCCATAAGCAATATGAATAAGCTACATGTATGTTGCCCAAACATTGTCGTACTAGAAAATAACATTTGCTTGTTTGCTAAGAGGTCTGTCAGTACTCTTACAAGGAGATTTGAGTAGGCTGCCCTATTTCCTGGGAGGTCAGTCTCTGTGCCATAAGCAGATGCAATGGATAGATTGCAAACTTGCCGAGTAACTACCTCCTTCTGGTAAATATGACTATACTAATTTACTAATATGAATTATTTATTTATGGATTATATTCACATAAGCATATAAATCATGAATACTTCTAATCTTGATGTTTTGTTTCCATTTCTCATTCTTCCTGTACTGGTTAGGACCTCCAATAGAGTATTGAAGAGAAGTGCAGTGAAAGAAATATTTTATTTCCTGAAATACTTGCCAGACGTTAATTTTTAATCAAAGAAACAAATTTCTCTTTTTGTCTCAAATACAGAAAACTGCACTGAAAATCTTATATTTACAATTATCACTTTGGTTTAATCTGTTATTCTGCATTTAAAATATTGTGAGGGAAAATTAGGACATTGTTTTCAGCCTTTGTCTTCTTTTAAAAGACGTGTATAAAGGATACAAATTTCTTTTTAATTATAACCGCAGTCTTCAATTATGTGTAATATATGGTTGATATTGAAGTCAATATACTTAAATCATGATAACTTTTTTGAAAATTCATTAAGATTCTGTATAAATAATCATGTCCTCTGCAAATAAAAATGGTCTGACTTTATAATTTTTTTTACCTTTTCTGATCTTTGTTTTTTTCCTCCCTCCCTCCCTCTGTATTTATTGTTAACTTCATTCTCTAGAATCTACAGACAATGCTACATAGAACTCATTGGAGTTGAATCCTTTGTTTCATTCCCAATTTCCAATGGCAGGAAAATACAGTTAGTATTTCAATATTTAGACTGGCTCTAGTCCCTTATTAGTATTGGTAATTTCTGCTACATTGATTTTTCTTAATCTTCACTTTTAATCATTTATCAATCTTAATTATCTTTTTAAAGAAATTACTTTTGTTTCATTGATTTTTTTTTTTAAACTACCCATCAATTTTTTTTTATTCTACTTAATTTGGGTCTCTGTCTCCTTATGGTGGAAGTTCAGATTTTTTAAAAGTGGTATTTAAACTTTTATAATGAGGTTTAAAACTACGAATATCCCCTCAAAGCACTGCTTTAGTTATACTGAACATATTTTAATATACTATATTTTCTTCTTAATTCATTTTAATACATTATTTCTTTGTGACTTCTTCTTTGACCTGTAGGTATTAATTGATGAACTTAAACTTTCTGATGTTTGGGAATTTAGTTGTGATCAGAAAATTTACTCTTTGTGATTCAAATTGCTTTAAAGTTATTGAAACTTTTTAAAGAAGACTTTAATAAAATCCACACTGTTAACTGTATCAGTATATCTTTCTTTAGCAATTAAAAGTCAACCTGTTATATAATGGTGTTGAGGAAAGCATTCTATATGTCTGCCCTATCCTCTTAGGGTCTGTTTAATATTGAGCAAGGTTTCTATGTATTTGATTTTTTTTTTCTTTTTTTGGTCTGCTAGATAGATTCAAGAGAAATTTTTGAAATCTTGAACTATATTGGATTTTTCTCTTTCCCTGTAATTCTATTAGATTTCATACATATAACATGGTGCTTTGTACATAATTCTGATTGTTACATATTATTGATAATTTTGCCACCTTATCATAAAATATTTCTCTTTCCATTTAATATTTTGATCAGTAATGGCATGGAATGTGCTTTCCCCCCACATTCTTATGCTTTGTACATTTCTATGACTTTATTGTTTATGAGGGTTGGTAATACACAGTGTACTTTGGATATCGCTTTATAATCATATTAAGTAGCATGTCTTCAATTGAAATGTTTAACCATTTAGTTCTCATGCAATTTATAAAAGAGGTATGTTTAAGTATATTGCGGGTTTTTTTTTTTTTTAAGATTTTTATTTATTTATTTGACAGACAGAGATCACAAGTAGGCAGAGTGGCAGGCAGAGAGAGAGGGGGAAGCAGGCTCCCCGATGCGGGGCTCGATCCCAGGACCCTGAGACCATGACCTGAGCTGAAGGCAGAGGCTTAACCCACCGAGCCACCCAGGTGCCCCAATTGAGGGTTATTTTCTATTTGTTCCATTTGGTGTCTGGTTTTGGTTACCTTTTAATCCATTCTATTAATTTAGTGTTCTTAAAAATCTCTTTATCTCTACTATTGAGTTATGAAATGCACCTTCATGTGTAAGTGCATAAATGAGGTTGCTCTAGGGTTTTCATGACAAATATTAAAATTATAACAATCTACCTCAAAATACTATACCACATCATATATATATTAGTAACTTACAATGAAATAATTCATTAATTCATTTATTCATATTTTTGTTTAATTGCCATATTTTCCCTTCACTTCCAAATACTTAAGAATCATACAATTTAATCTGTGTGTGTCCAGGTGTGAACGTGCCTCTGTGTGTGTGTGTGTGTGTGTGCATGTGTGTGTGTCTGCCTGTGCATATGTCTCTGCATGTTTCTTTGTCTCTGTGTGCATGTGTCTCTGTGGACCTGTGAATCTGCATGTGTGTCTCTGTGTGTGCATGCATCTGTGTGTGCATGCAAGTGTGTTTCTATCTCTGCACATGTGCATGTATCTGTGTTTCTGTCTCTGTGAACGTGTCTCTCTCTCTGTCTCCTGTGCCAGTGTTGGCACCTCTCTGCCTGTGCATGTCTCTGTCTCTGTGCGTATCCCTGTTTGTGTCTGACTCCCTGTCTCTGTGCATCATCTCTCTGTCTCTAACCCTAGTTCAACTAACAGTATAATTTATTTTCTATGAAAAACTGCCTTTACCATTTTCTGGAGTTCATCTTGTCGCCAGTGATTCTCTCAGCCTTTTTTTTTTTTGTGCTTGGAAAAGACTTGATTTCTCTTTAATTTTTGTATTTTTCACTTCTGTCAAGAATTCTGGGTTGACAGGGTTTTTTTTTTCTTTTAACACTTTAAAACTGCTTTTTAATTGTCTCCTAGATTACATACTTTTTGATGAGAAGTCTGTTGTAATGAAATATAGTCCTTTATATGCAATTTTTTCTGCCTACTCTTAAGAAGATAATTTTAATACAGTTTCTCAGCAATTCATTTATTATGTGCATTAGTGGATTTTTCTTATAATTCTGGTTAGGATTTGATTCTGCCTAGAAATTTTTTCTAAGATGTATGTATTAATAGTTTTTATAACCTCTTTCTTCAGATGACATTCTCATATTTATATTCTTATAAATTGCCCCCTTCTCCTCAATCCAGCATCCTTGTCTTCTGTGCATGAGACTTTAGTTAAATATATATTATACTGCTTATAGCTTCATTTCTTAATT
The DNA here is from genome assembly GCF_963455335.1 of Martes martes. Taxonomy (NCBI): domain Eukaryota; kingdom Metazoa; phylum Chordata; class Mammalia; order Carnivora; family Mustelidae; genus Martes; species Martes martes. The sequence continues at coordinate 39,876,870 of NC_137892.1, forward strand.
TTCCTTCATACCACTGATCCTCTGTTCATTTGTTTTTCAATGTTTTCTTTATTTGGGATTTCTCTTGCTATTAGATTAAAGATCACTAATCATCTCTTCTTTTCTGTCAGCTATAATTCCATCTATTGGAGATATGGGTTTTTTTTGGCTATATTGTATTTTTAATCTTTATAATCTGAGTTTGGATCTTGTTACTTTCTTATTTATATGAAGGCTTAGATTTTTATATACAAGGAGCACATCTAAAATTGCTTTCACTTTCTTTTGATTCCATTATCTATTTCATTCCTTACTCTATTTTTTTTTCTTTTGGTTTTTGTTTACTCGTTATAAGTGTAGTAATTACTAGATTTTAAATAATGAGTGCTATAATTTGTTTTACATCTTTAAGGAATGTTTGACTTTTTCTTGCAGGTAGTTAGGTTGTACAATAAGCAGCTTGATCATTTCAGCTTGTTTTAATGCTCTTTTTGTGTGGTTCTATGGTTGCCTTTATTCTAGTGTTAAGTGAGTTCTAATTCTAAGGCAGAACACTTCGTTTTCTGCTCATTATATTGTTGATTGATTCATCACTTGGGCTGGTTAAAAACTAACAATTCCCAGTCCTATTTTAACACAGGTAGTTGTTAGTCGTAACAATTAATGAGGTACTGATGACTTCTTTTTCTAAACTCTGTCTTATCTACCCTTGGTTTGTTTCACCCTATGCTTGCAGATTGGTATTCAGCCAAAGACTCAGTGGGACCACCATGAAGATTTCTACAGTTATTCCTTTGTGTAGCTCTAGCAACTTGGCTACTTTGCCCTATGAGTTCTAGCCGTTTTGTTTTCCCTGGACTCCATTCTCTGTATTTTCTTCCAAGAAAGAGGTCTGTAAACTCTTAGGATTCTACTGAGAACAGTTTTGTGTCCAAAAAGTCTATATAATGCTAGGGCTTACCAAATTTGTTTCCCTTTTCTCAGGTATCAGCTTTTTGTTTCCTATTATCTAAGTAAATAATGATTTTGTTAGTCCTCTATTTTGTCCATATTTCTATTTGTTTATGGTGGGAGGATAATAGCGGGCCATTTCATTCCTTCATGGCTGGAAATGTAAATCTCATACATTGGGGAAAACTGCATTATATATTTCCTACACTGCTTCAGTCTCCCCGGGCTGCCGTAACAAAGTACCACAGAGTAGATGGCTTGAAAAAATTGTGGGTATTGCCTGGGAAGATGGTGGAGTAGGAGGATCTTAAACTCCCCTCCTCCCATGACTACAGATAACAGATAACACTCATATCCGTGTAAATAAACCAGAAAATGACTGGAAGATGAGTACAACAGACTCTCCACAACTAAATGTACAGAAGAGGTCATATGGAAAATGGTAAGGAGGGTGGAGATGCAGTTAGTAACCAAGTTGACCTGTGAGAACTGTCTGTGGGTGGGGGAGGGCTACTGCAGGCACAGAGAAGGGAGAGAAGTAAACCCCACACCAGATATGGGGGACCAGAGAGCGGTAGGCCAAGAGGACACTGAGTCCCTACCCTAAGAGAGATGTCACAACCAACAGCTTCACTGACATAAAGCATAGAAGAAACAGTTTGAAAAACATGTGGAGTATACAAGAGGAAGATCTGTTTCTTAATCTCAGAGCGCGTGCTGAAAGGGCAGGGATCTTTGGGAGACTTCTCTAAGAACAAAAGAAGTGTGGCACCATTTAGCCACACACATCAGTTTTACTGTGGCCCCAGTAGTGGGCTAGGGGCAGACATCCTGGCTGACTATAGGCCCTGCCCACTAACAAAAGCCTCCAGGGATCAACACAGGGAGAGAGCCCTGGAGTTCTTTGTGATCTCAGCTCTGACTAATGGTTGTAATGACCCAACTCTAGCCCAAGGTAACCCCAGGCTGGTGCATTAACAACACAGGGGCCAAACCCTGCTCACAAAAGGCAAAGAGAGTCCTTGTGAATGACTGCAGTGAAAGTAAAGATGGCTCAGCCACAAAAGTAGGGCATACACAACACATGTAGGAGATACCCCCAAAGTGCCAAGTGAATAGGGACATTGAGGGATTTCTTTTTCATAGGGCCTCTACTTATAAGAGCAGATGTCTTTAACTTCCCTAACATGTAGAAACAGACGCAAAGAGTTAGACAAAATGAGAGAAGTTCCAAATGAAAAGAACCAGACAGAATCACAGCAAGAGATCCAAACAAAACAGGTAAATAATATCCCCGAGAAAGTGTTTAAAGTAATGCTCATAAAGATACTCACTGGACATGAGGGTCTCACTGAGATGCCCTACTCTTTTCTCAAGAAAAAGATAGAAAACACAAAAAAGAACAGATCAGAGAAGAAGAAAATAACTGAAATTTAAAATACACAAGCAGGAATAAATAGTTGACTAGAGGAAGCAGAAGAAGAGATTATCAACCCAGAGGACAGAATAATAAAATCATGCTGCACAGGAAAAAGAGGGGGGGGGAGATGAATAATAGAAATTTATTTTCTCCCAGTTCTGGGCCGAAAGTCTAAGATCAAGGTGACGGTGGTCTTAATTTTGGTGAGGACTGTGCACTCACTCTGTCCTCACGTGGCTTTTTCTCTCTGTATTTACTTCTGATCTCTCCTCTTAGGAGGGACCCACTCTTCTGACTTCAGTTAACCTTAATTACGTATATAAAAGCCCCATCTCCAAATATGGTCATTTTGGGAATTTGAACTTCAACATAGGACTTTGGGGGGGGGAATACAATTCAGGACATAACAAACCTAGAAGAATACTATAATTACATTTTAATGTAGTTAAATACTAGCTTAATTTATATATTACACCAGATCTTGGAAGTTCTCAGGAATTTTCTCCTACTTCAGTGTATGGTCCTTTCTAATTTCTTCTGATTGTGCACAGGAAGTTTATCCTACAGTTTTTATGTGTGATTTGCCAACTTCATGAGAATCAGGAGAGGCTAAAGTCCCTAGGGCACAAATGACCCCAGATGATGAGCTCAGTAACCAAAATATCTATCTCCTCCCTGTATCTTTGCATGGTAGTTCTTCACTATATTGTTAGCTTTCTGATTCCTTAAAAGGCACATCCCCTAGCTTCTCTGATTGTCCTCAGTGGAACAAATGGTCTGAATGATCTGGTGAACCTTCAGAAAAACTTCTTAAAAAGATCTCCTTACTAAGGCTTTTCTTTCTTGGTTGGGAGATGAAAGAAGTCAAACTGAAATGGACTCTAACCTTAGTACCTATAAAAGGAGGCAGAAATGCATACTACTCCCAAGTTTTACTCTTAATTATGTATTTCTAATTATCTGTATAACTCTACATTAAAGAAGGAAAGATGCTCAATATATTCTTTGTGTGTGTGTGTGTGTGTATATGTGTGTGTGTGTATTAAATATATATTAATATATATTATATATATTAAAGAAGGAAAGATGCTCAATATATTCTTTATGTGTATATATGTGTGTGTGTGTGTGTGTGTGTGTATATATATATATATATAATCTTTAGTGTCTGAGGTAACACATTAAAAAAATGCACAATATCATAGACCTTTTAGTTTATCAATTTGAAGACATAGAGACGGTTAAATAAATCTTGCCTTCTGTTTTCCCCTGGTTTTCTATTGTAGCCCTGAATTTATCTTTTTTACTCCCTTCATGCTTACATCATTTCTATTCCATATACTGTTGCTATACAGAAAATTATGGTGCTGTAAAATTTTTTATTACCCTCATGGATTTTTTTAAGTTCTGTATTTACATAAGGTACACAGGATCACTTTTTTTTTTTTGTTTTTCTTTTTACAATGTTTGGAGCTTCAACTGGAAAGAACCAATAGCCAGCTTATTCTATTCCTCTTAAGCTACTGAAAACCTACTTGCATGAAAACTGGGCTTTCATTTGTCCCAGAGAAGTTGATGCAAATATATATTAAGAAATTATAGCCAGTTCAAGTCCATGAAAACTCGTGGCCTTTGGATTAGACAATGATGTTCAGAAGGTTAATCCAGTGATTTGCTAACCCAAACTCTTTTCTTTAAGTTGTTCTTGACTCAAGTTTTCAAGTTTTATATCACAGATTCATTGTATTTTCTTTTAAGGGAGAGAAATACACTACCCAAAAGCCCAATTACATAGTATTATGAAAAAGTAGTATCCTTGATGGACTACTGGTTCTGCCATTCATTATTACCAGGAAGACATTAAACCACCTATTTTCAAAGCTTTGAAAACTGAATGTTAAAAACTTTTTAAAAAGTCTCAAGCAACTCAGTTGCTTATGCAAAGAAGTACTTTGTGTTTATAGAGCCTTTGATAGTTTACTGGTAGTTTATAGAACTTTAAGTTATAGTTTATTTGAGTGTATTAATATTTGGTGTCATTTTTTTGTCTTTTTTAAATGGGTGTATTCGTTAGTCAATCTAAATTTTTCTCTGAGAAAAATATAGCCATACTCATTGACAAATATTTGTGTTTTTCTGCATTTTGAAACACAGAATAATTTTCTGATAAATATACTCCTGCTCATGGATACTTTATTAGTTCTAACTTTGCACAAGTGAGTACTTGCTAGATTTTTATACTTTCATAGGCGTATTTCATTCTTAGATGTCAAATTACTATTAAAATACCTATACTCTAAATCTAGATACTGTTCAGAGAATATACCTTTAAATATTTTATTTTATACTTCTAAAAATGTCAAGATACTGAGATCAAGACAACCCTACAAGATATTGGAGGAACCATATAATTTCCATTTGGAGGTGATTCACAGTGCAATTGAGAAAAACCATATCCTTGATGAAGATTGTTCTAATATGACTGAATAGAGAAAGAAGAAATTTGATAAAGAATATCTATAGTTTTGATTACCTGAAATGAAAGAGTATTTTAGTTTACATCTTTTAACATCTGGTATGAGTTTGCTATTGTTGAAAATTTCAGCCATTTTTTTTTTTGTTTCTAATGTTACATGTACCTTATAAACTTCTGTTAATTCAGTAATTGGCTGTTAATTGGAGACAGGTAGTAAATCAGAGTAATTATAGACTTAACTGTTGAACTTGACTTATTTGCACCCATTTTATGTTTCTAGAAGCTACATTGGGACTAAGTCTTTGTCTGAAGGTTTCTAAAACCATAGTAAAAATACCTAGAAAATAGCCGGCCCACAATTTAGGCACATCTTTCCTACTATGCAATTCATCTCCTCTTTCACAAAGGACCTCTTTTGGATCATTCATAGATTGAACCATTAAGCTCAGAGTGGCCTAGGAAAGACCAACTTTCTTAGCTCTCAGCTATCCTCATAACAGTCGGTTTCAGGTAGTTAGGAAGATTTATTAAACAAATCAAAACCAAAAAAAGAATCCTAGGTTGGGTATTAAATTTAAGGGAGAAAGCAATATGGATGTCTTGCTAGGGACTTTATGGGTTTTTACATGTCTATCCTGCTTCAGTGGAGATGTCAGCTGTTGACTGTGAGGTCGCAGCATAGTTCCAAAAGTTTTATTCAGTTTTATGCATTCATCCTTGTGAGTACTTAAAATCCTTAGGAACCTGAAGTCAGGGACACCTGGGTGGCTCAATTGTTAAGCATCTGCCTTCAACTCAGGTTTTGGTCCCAGGGTCCTGGGATCAGAGCCCCACATCGGACTCCCTGCTGGGCAGAAAGCCTGCTTCTGACTCTCCCACTCCCCCTGCTTGTGTTCCCTCTCTTGCCGTGTCTTTCTCTCTCTGTCAAATAAATAAAATGTTTAAAAAAAAAAAAAAGGGAACCTAAAGTCAGTGCGTGGGGGGTATTACTAGAGGCAAGACTTGGACATTCATGGCTCCCTAAATAAGTTAATGTTTAACATTTCATTTATCTGTATGTGTATATCTAGGTTAGTGTGGTTCTTATTTTCTACTTCCTAAAAATTGCAAAGTGAAGTGAACACTGAACAGATTCTCTCAACTTCAAATTTTTTCACAGACCAGGTAAACTAAAATTTGTATCTATATTAGTCTTATTATAAATCCAGGGGGAAAAGAGGATCCTGAAACAAAGTATTAGAGGAAAGAGCAAAGATATAGAATTAGCCATTCTGAGAATCCAAAATTCCCTAACAGGTTGAATGGAAAGGCTTGGAAAGAACATATCTAAACGGTTACCAGTTGATGGCTGAGTAATAAATACTCCAGGTATATGTATACCACATGTTCTTTATCCATTCATCTGTTGGTGGACATCTGGGTTCTTCCCATAGTTTAAAAACAAAAAAACAAAAAACAAAAAAAACCCACTTAACTCAAGGATTTAAGACCAAGGGTTTATGATAGTATCTGGTTTTTTATTTTCATCTTTATTCTCTGAATACTTTTACACTGAAAATATATTTAAGTATTCCTCCTGAGTTTAAAAAATGTAAAATATGACATGAGTGTCTTGGAAAATAACAGAAATAATAACTATGAAAAGGATAGTGATCAGGGCATATTGCATACTTAGAGCTACTTTTGTGTTTAATTTTCTTTACATTTAGAATGTATTCATGTTGACAGCACCTAATTTTTGCTTAAATGAACAGTGGCTGTTTGAGATAAAATTTTCTTACCTGTTTTCAGTGTTTAATCAGTGTGGGAGAAGTGTATTCAGAAAATCTCCTCCCAGAAGGACATAGACCAGGACAGGAGTTAGATGAGTGTGATTTCAGCACAACACAGACCAGTAATATTCCAAACATTGAGGGAGCCAGCCTTTGTCACCTATACTCACACTGATGGTCGTAGCATGGATCATCTCTGTTGGCATTAGAAAAATGCCTAACATTTTACTTCTGATCAAATACAATTGACACAAGGTGATAGAGTGGAATACCCCAGTCAAATGACTGGTCGGACTTGCTACATTTTTCCAGTTTTTATTCAATAATTAAAATTTGCTCAAAAATATTGATAGGGTGGCTACTTGATATTAGATATGGCTTTAAATAATGGAGATAGAAAAAAATGTTCATTCCTCTACCATGATGCTTATATATAATTTTATTTATTTTTTTATTAACATATAATGTATTATTTGTTTCAGGCGTACAGGTCTGTGATTCATCAGTCTTACGTGATTCACAGTGCTCACCATAGCATGTACCCTCCCTAGTGTCCATAACCCAGCCACCCTATCCCTACCCTATCCCTACCCCCCCACCCCGTGGCAACCCTCAGTTTGTTTTGCGAGATTAAGAGTCTCTTATGGTTTATCTCCCTCCCCTTCCCATCTTGTTTCCTTTTTTCCTTCCCTACCCCCCATGACCCCCCTTCCTGCCTCTCAAATTTCTCATATCAGAGAGATCATATAATTGTCTTTCTCTGATTGACGTATTTCACTTAGCATAATACCCTCTAGTTCCATCCACATTGTTGCAAATGGCAAGGTTTCTTTTTCTTTTTTCTTTTCTTTCTTTCTTTTCTTTTTTTTTTTTTTTTTTTTGATGATAGCACTTAGTTTTTAATACTTACCAACTTGGCAACTTAAGTTTCACCTCTCTTCCTGTTTTTTGTTTTTTAAGAATAACTCAATTTGTCTCAGACAAGTCTTCCACTCTTACCTATTTGACGTATTAGTGATGTTATTTGACTCCAAGATGTGAGCTCTATCTTTAGAGTATGGTAGGAAATAATTCAGTAAATATTAACCTGTAAAAATGGGGTCAATACATAAGCCCTATAGAAAGTTTCCATGTGATTACTTATTACATTTGTGGATTGGCTGTTATTCTTCCTGAAAATTGCCAATGAATTAGAACTTTATTTATCATACAGATACATATTTTAATGAGGAAATGGTAGTGTTAATCTGCCTTAAAATATAAAAAATGTTTTATTTTTTATGTAAATATTTTTATTATATTTATAGACACTTATAGGCCTAAAAATATCTGCATCTTTTACTAAGTTAAGATGTTTTTAGCATTTAGGGCACAAGATTAGCAGAAATAAACATAGCTTACTGTACATTTATGCATTAGGAGATGATAGCTGGGTGCAACTTTGTACCTTTCTCAGGTACAATTTACGAATTCTCACATCTAAAAATATATCTCAGGGACTACTATAGAAATAACTTCATCTTTCTTAATAATTACCATTAAAATTTGACAATCTGTTTTTTGTATTTGTCTAATGAAAACACATTCTGAGTATAACTATAATTACCATTTTGTTTTCAGAATTTTTTACTTGTTATTTCTCCACAAAAATCTCTCTCCACATATGATTTCATTGATAGACCATTCTTCTTTTATGGATCTCAGCTAAATTATCAACACTTGAGAGAATTCTTCCCCTGACACACCACTTAAAACATCCCTGTCTTAAACTCACAGCTGTTCTGTTGTCTCCTAGCACCTTTGTTTACTTGAGTGTTGTTTATCTTTAAAATAACATATAGGTTCGGAAAACAGTGTGGAGTTTCCTCAAAAAGTTGAAAATAGAGTTACCCTATGACCCAGCAATTGTATTACTGGGTATTTACCCCAAAGATACAAACATAGTGATCTGAAAGGGCATGTGCACCTGAATGTTTATAGCAGCAATGTCCACAATAACCAAATTATGGAAAGAACCTAGATGTCCCTCAACAGATGATAAAAAAAGATGTGGTAAACACACACACACACACACACACACACACACACACACACACACACTGGAATATTATGTAGCCATCAAGAACCTGAAATCTTGCTATTTGCAATGACGTGGATGGAACTAGATGGTACTATGCTAAGGAAAAAAAGTCAATCAGAGAAAGACAATTATCATATCTCATTGATATGAAGAATTTCAGAAACAAGACAGAGGATCATAGGGGAAGGGAGGGAAAAATGAAGTAAAATGAGACCAGAGAGACCAATCATAAGAGACTCTTAATTTCAGGAATCTGAGGGTTGCTGGAGTGGAGGGTGGTGAGAGGGATGGGATGGCTGGGTGATGGACATTGGGAAGGGTACGTGTTGTGGTGAGCGCTGTGAATCATGTAAGACTGATGAATCACAGACCTGTACGCCTGAAACAAATAATACGTTATATGTTAATAAAAAAATAAATTATATATAAGCTTCATAGTAGAGAAATTAATGTTTTTTTCTATCTCCATTATCTAAAGCCATATCTAGTATCAAGTAGCCACCCTATCAATATTTTTTTTTTTAAATTTACTTATTTGTTAGAGAGCGAGCGAGTGAGCACAGGCAGACAGAGTGGTAGGTAGAGGCAGAGGGAGAAGCAGGTTCCCCGCGGAGCAAGGAGCCCGATGTGGGACTCGATCCCAGGACGCTGGGATCATGACCTGAACCGAAGGCAGCTGCTTAACCAACTGAGCCACCCAGGCATCCCCACCCTATCAATATTTTTGAGCAAATTTTAATTATTGAATAAAAACTGGAAAAATGTAGCAAGTCTGACCAGTCATTTGACTGGGGTATTCTACTCTATCACCTTGTGTCAATTGTATTTGATCAGAAATAAAATGTTAGGCATTTTTCTAATGCCAACAGAGATGATCCATGCCACTACCATCAGTGTGAGTATAGGTGACAAAGGCTGGCTCCCTCAATGTTTGGAATATTACTGGTCTGTGTTGTGCTGAAATCACACTCATCTAACTCCTGTCCTGGTCTATTATAATCCTTCTGGGAGGAGATTTTCTGAATACACTTCTCCCACACTGATTAAACACTGAAAACAGGTAAGAAAATTTCTTATCTCAAACAGCCACCATTTATTTTAAGCAATGAAACTCTAAGCTTAGAAACTCTAGATTCCAAACAAATTTTCTATTCTGAATATTATTAGACATGACAAGCTTCTTTATTCCACACTGAGCAAGGGTTTGGGGCCAGAAAATTTTCTAAACATTTATTTTCACACTGAGGTACTTCCCATCAAGATTGTATAACAAATACTGTGAAGCACTTACCCATACACAGAAAAAGATACAGACAGGATACTAATTTTTAAGAACTATAAAATGGGTGGTTTTAAAACCATATTTGTATGGAAAGGAACAGAAACTCAAACATAAGCAATAGTGAAAACATGAACTTGTTACACTCTAGGTGTGAAAGTAGGCAGTGGTAGCTGAATGTTTACTTCTTTACAAGTAAAGGAAAGTAGAGGTACTGCACATGAGACAGGAAACTAAATCAGATTTTAATGTTTGAACTCTGTGTGCGATTAGTCTGTACCAATGCTTGAAAAACAATTGGCTTTTCTCTTTTAAAAATTTAAGATAATTATAGATTCACTTAAAATTTTAAGAAATAATAGATATCCCAGGCATTCTTTATCCCAATGACAACATTTAACAAAACTATAATATCACAACCAGGAGATGGACATTAATCAGTTAGAATCCCATATATTTCCATCACTCCTCCAAAGATCCCTCATGTTGCTCTTTTACATTCATGTCAGGCTGCCACTAATTGATTCTCCATCTCTACAATTCAGTCATTTCAACAATGTTAAAAAGCAAAATCTTGGGCTGTATGACCTTTTAAGATATTCCATAATTCTATAATTCTCTGGTGATTCATCCCCAATGTGTTACACATATCAATAACCCATTCCTTTTTATTGCTCTGAAGATATGGATGTACCAGTGTTCTTAACCATTCATCTATTGAAAGGTGTCTGTGTTTCCCATTTTTGGACATTATCAATCTGTTAAAAAACATTTGGTACAGGTTTCAGTGCTAACATAATGCTTCATTTCTCTGGGACAAATACCCAAGAGTGCAATCACTACTTGTATAGTCATTGTATATTTATATTTAAGAAACAGTCAAACCCTTTTCCAGAGCTGATCTACCATTTTACCTTTCCAATAGCAGTGTAGAGAGTTCTATTCTTTTCTATACCCTTGTCAGCACTTGGTGTTGTCACTTTTTAAAAATATTTTTTAAAATTTTTATTAACATATAATGTATTATTTGCCCCAGGGGTACAGGTTTGTGAATCATCAGGATTACACACTTGCCAGCACTGACCATATCACATTCCCTCCCCATTGTCCATAACCCAGCCACCTTCTCCATACCCTCCCACCCCCCAGCAACCCTCAGTTTTTTTTCATGAGATTAAGAGTCTCTTATGGTTTGTTTCCCTCCTGATCCCATCTTGTTTCATTTTTTCCTTCCCTACTACCACACCCCCCCACTCTGCCTCTCAAATTCCTCATATCTGGGAGATCATATGATAATTGTCTTTCTCTGATTGACTTATTTCGTTAGCATAATACCCTCTAGTTCCATCCACATCATTGCAAATGGGAAGATTTCATTTCTTTTGATGGTTGTATAGCATTCCATTGTATATATGTATGTGTGTGTGTATATCTATATCTATACACACACACACACACACACACACACACCCCACATCTTCTTTATTCATTCATCTGTTGATGGATATCTAGGTTTTTTCCATAATTTGGCTATTGTAGACATTGCTGCTACAAACATTCAGGAGCACGTGCCCCTTCAGATCACTACATTTGTGTCTTTAGGGAAAGATCAGTAGTGTGATTGCTGGGTCATATTTTAAACTTTTTTGGGTTCTATTTTCAACTTTTTGAGGAACCTCCATGCTGTTTTCCAGAGTGGCTACACCAGCTTGCATTCCCACCAACAGTGTGTAGGAGGGTTGCCCTTTCTCCGCATCCTCTCCAACATCTGTCATTTCCTGACTTATTAGTTTTAGCCATTCTGAATGGTGTGAGGTGGTATCTCATTGTGGTTTTTATTTGTATTTCCCTGATGCTGAGTGATGTGGAGCACTTTTTCATGTAACTGTTGGCCATCTGGATATCTTTGTTGCAGAAATGTCTGTTCATGTCTTCTGCCCATTTCTTGATTGGATTATTTGTTCTTTGGGTGTTGAGTTTGATAATTTCTTTATAGATTTGGATACTAGCCCTTTATCTGATATGTCATTAGCAAATATCTTCTCCCATTCTTTCAGTTGTCTTTTGGTTTTGTCGACTGTTTCCTTTGCTGTGAAAAAGCTTTTGATCTTGATGAAGTCCTAATAGTTCATTTTTGCCATTGCTTCCCTTGCCTTTGGTGATGTTTCTAGGAAGAAGTTGCTGTGGCTGAGGTTGAAGAGGTTGCTGCCTGTGTTCTCCTCATGGATTTTGATGCATTCCTGTCTCACATTGAGGTCTTTCACCCATTTGAAGTCTATTTTTGTGTGTGGTGTAAGGAAATTGTCCAGTTTCATTCTACTGCACGTGGCTGTCCAATTTTCCCAACACCATTTGTTGAAGAGACTGTCTTTTTTCCATGGGATATTCTTTCCTGCTTTGTCAAAGATTAGTTGACCATAGAGTTGAGGGTCCATTTCTGGGCGCTCTCTTCTGTTCCATTGATCGCTGTGTCTGTTTTTGTGCCAGTGCCATACTGTCTTGATGATGACAGCTTTGTAATAGAGCTTGAAGTCTGGAATTGTGATGCTCCCAACTTTGGCTATTTGGGGTCTTTTCTGGTTCCATATAAATTTTAGGATTATTTGTTCCATTTCTTTGAGAAAAGTTGATGGTATTTTGATAGGGATTGCATGAAATGTGTAGATTGCTTTAGGTAGCATAGATATTTTCACAATATTTGTTCTTCCAATCCATGAGCATGGAACGTTTTTCTATTTCTTTGTGTCTTCCTCAGTTTCTTTCATGAGTGCTTTATAGTTTTCTGAGTACAGATTATTTGCCTCTTTGGTTAGGTTTATTCCTAGGTATCTTATGATTTTGGATGCAATTGTAAATGGAATCAACTCCTTAATTTCTCTTTCTTCTGTCTTGCTGTTGGTGTATAGAAATGCAACTGATTTCTGTGCATGGATTTTATATCCTGGGACTTTACTGAATTCCTGTATGAGTTCTAGCAGTTTTGGAGTGGAGTCATTTGGGTTTTCCACATAAAGTATCATATCCTCTGCAAAGAGAGATTTTAACAACTTCTTTGCTGATTTGGGTGCCTTTTATTTCTTTTTGTTGTCTGATTGCTGAGGCTAGGACTTCCAGTACTATGTGAATAGCAGTGGTAAGAGTGGACATTCCTGCCATGTTCCCGACCTTAGGGGAAAAGCTCTCAGTTTTTCCCCATTGAGAATAATATTCGCTGTGGGTGTTTCATAGATGGCTTTGATGATATTGAGGTATGTACTCTGTATCCCTACACTGTGAAGAGTTTTGATCAAGAAAGGATGTTGTACTTTGTCAAATGATTTTTCTGCATCTATTAAGAGTATCATATGGTTCTTGTTCTTTCTTTTATTAATGTACTGTATCACATTGATTTGTGGATGTTGAACCAACCTTGCAGCCCTGGAATAAATCCCACTTGGTTGTGGTGAATAATCCTTTTAATGTACTGTTGGATCCCTTGACTAGTATTTTGGTGAGAATTTTTGCATCTGTGTTCATCAAGGATATTGTAATTCTCCTTTTTGGTGGGGGTCTTTGTCTGTTTTTGGGATCAAGGTAACGGCCTCATAAAATGAGTTTGGAAGTTTTCCTTCCATTTCTATTTTTTTGGAACAGTTTCAGGACAATAGGTATTAATTCCTCCTTAAATGTTTGGTAAAATTCCTCTGGGAAGCTGTCTGGCCCTGGGCTCTTGTTTGTTGGGAGATATTTGATGACTGCTTCAATCTCCTTACTGGTTATGGGTCTTTTCAGGTTTTCTGTTTCTTCCTGGTTCAGTTTTGGTAGTTTATACATCTCGAAGAATGCATCCATTTCTTCCAATTGTCAAATTTAATGGTGTATAGTTGCTCATAATATGTTCTTATAATTGTTTGTATTTATTTGGTGTTGGTGGCGATCTCTCTTCTTTCATTCATGATGTTATTAATTTGGGTCCTTTCTCTTTTCTTTTTGATAAGTCTGGCCAGGGGTTTATCAATCTTATTAGTTCTTTCAAAGAACCAGCTCCTAGTTTCGTTTATCTGTTCTACTGTTCTTTTGGTTTCTATTTTGTTGATTTCTGTCCTGATCTTTACTATTTCTCTTCTCTTGTTGGGTTTAGGCTTTCTTTATTGTTCTTTCTCCAGCTCCTTTAGGTATAGGGTTAGGTTGTGTGCTTGAGACCTTTCTTGTTTCTTGAGAAAGTCTTATATCGCTATATACTTTCCTCTCAGGACTGCCCTTGCTGTGTCCCAAAGATTTTGAACAGTTGTGTCTTCACTTTCATTTGTTTCCATGAATTTTTAAAATTCTTCTTTAATTTCCTGGTTGACCCATTCATTCTTTAGTAACATGCTCTTTAGTCTCCATGTATTTGAGTTCTTTCCAACTTTCCTCTTGTGATTGAGTTCCAGCTTCAGAGCATTGTGGTCTGACAGTATGCAGGGAATGATCCCAACCTTTTGGTACTAATTGAGACCTGATTTGTGACCCAGGATGTGATCTATCTGGAGAATGTTCCATGTGCACTAGAGAAGAATGTGTATTCTGTTGCTTTGGGATGGAATGTTCTGAATATATCTGTGATGTCCATCTGGTCCAATGAGTCATTTAAAGCCTTTATTTCCTGTTTGATCTTTTGCTAGGTGATCTGTCCATTTCGGTGAGGAGGGTGTTAAAGTCCCCTATTATTGTTGTATTATTGTCAATGTGTTTCTTTGATTTTGTTATTAATTGGTTTATATAGTTGGCTGCTCCCATGATAGAGGCATAGATATTTAAAATCTTTAGGCGTTCTTGTTGGACAGACCCTTTGAGTATGATATAGTGTCCTTCCTCATCTCTTATGATAGTCTTTGGCTTAAAATCTAGTTATCTGATATAAGGATAGCTACCCCATGTTTCTTTTGATGTTCATTAGCATGGTAAATTGTTTTCCAACCTCTCACTTTAAATTTGGTGGTGTCTTTGGGTTTAAAAGGATTTTCTTGTAGAAAGCATATTGATGGGATCTGATGTCCTTTCAGTCTGCTACTCCTCTTCCATCTTGCCTCTCTCCTCCACTTTTTTTTTTTTTTATTTCAGCCATTAAGATAGGTGTGTACTGATATCTCACTGTGGTATTAATTTGTATTTTCCTAATAACTATGATGTTGCACATCTTTACATGCTTTGGTCCTCTGTATACTATCTTTGAAAAGTTTCTTATGTATGTTACTCATTTTCTAATTGAAGTTTTTTTGTTCTTTTATTACTATGTTTTGTCACAATATTACTGACCTAATCTAGATACTAGTGTTTGTCAAATATGCAGTTTGAAATGTTTTCTCTTACTAGGGAGTCTTTTTTTTCCTTCATCTTCTTAATAGGGTCTTGTAGTGATCCATACTTTTTAATTTTTGGAATCTAATATTTCATTTTCTCCTTTATGTATTGTATCTTGGTGCCAAGTCTAAAAACTTTGGCCCATCTCAAGATTTAAAATGTTTTCCCCTATATTTTTTTCTGAAAGGTGTATTCTATATTTAAGATCTTTCTCTTAGCAACTTTAAATAATTTTTGTAAGATGTGAAACTTAAGTCAAAGTTTATTTCTATTTAACCTCTGGGAGTCCAGTTGCTCACCATTAAAAAAAAAAAAAAAGCCATTATTCCTCCATTGATTTACTTTTACTCATTTGGGTCTATTTTTTTCAGTGTGTTTCTGGGCTCTTTTATCCATTGATCTGTGTGTCTCTACCTCCACCATTATCATACCGGTTTGGTTATGTGGCCCTGAAAGTCTTGAATTTGTATACACTTGTATGAGCTTTTCTAGTTCTGTTTGCTATTCTATATAATTTTAAAATAATTTTATCTAGATCTATAAAAATGTGATTTTTGAGAGCAATTAGGTTAAAACCTTTTGCAGAGAATTGACATTTTAATTGAGTTTTCCTATCTAAAGAGAGTGTGACTCATTTGTATCTTTGGACTTGTTCATCAGTGTTGTGATTTTTCAGCACATAAGTGCTACACATGTTTTGTTAGATTTATAGCAATGTATTTCTTAAGCAACTGAAAATAGCATTATATTTGTAATTTTGGTGTACTTGTGGTCATTGCTAGTATATAAAATTAAAATTTATCATCATGTCTTTTGTGACCTGAATGAACTTGCTAATTAGTTGCGCATGTACATGAAATTTTTTGAGATATTCTGATCAATTATGTCATCTGCAAATAGGGACAATTTTATCTTTTCTAATCTATATGTTTTGTATCTCCTTTATTTCTCTTATTAGACTGATGAGAAATTCCAGCACAATGTCAAATAAGAGTGCTGACAGTGGAGGTCTTTGAGTGTTAATACATTGCATTACACTGATTTTTCATATTTCACTAATCATATTTATAAACTAAGCCTCACTTGGTCATGTTGTATAATACTTTTTCACTGCCCTGATAGTTTTAATTCCTTGTCATTTTTTGGTGGTTGTTGAAAACTGGTTATTTTAATACAATAATATGGTAAATCTGAAAATCAAAATTTCCCCATTCCAATTAGTAAATTTAGTAAGGTCACTAGTTATAAGGTCAATATAGAGAAAATAATTGTAGTCCTTGAAACAGAAGTAAACAACTAGAAAATTACATTTAACGAATTTTGTCATTTACAGTAACATCAAGGTATTTAAAAAACTATGAATAAAGCTAACAAATGATATGTAAAATATTCCAAACTACATAAAAGTTTTGAGAAAATTTAAATATATGTATTATATATATAATATTTACAATATAAATGAATAGAACCATTTTCTAATATTCAAGGCAATCCTAATGAAAACCAAGTACATTCTGTATGCCATCCCCAAATTTTAAGTAATCTTATCTTTTACATAAAATAACTACCTAATTTTCAGTTTCCACAGGAATAAAATTTCCTGAGTTTGACCTTTGACCATAACATCAATGAAAAATTTTAATTGTTACACTTCAAAAGGTAGGATAAGGTGATTGAGACACAAATAGCAGCAGAACAGAGTCCAGTAACAAACCCATAAGCACATACAAACTTACTTGAATTACAAACAAGGTCATGTAATAGTGCAGTGAGATAGAGTAGCTTTTTCCAAAAATGGTGCCTAGCGAGTTACGTTTTTGTGTGGGGAAACACATGAACATTAACCTCTGCATTTATACCACATTTTCCATACTACCGTCTAAAAAGAGAGTTTTCATTCACATTAATGAAATAACAATATCAGTGTTCCAGTTTGCTTGTCTGAGTAGCTGAAAAAGAAAGGGAAAAAAACTATTATACTTCCTTTATTAGTATTTTTCTGTAACTATTACCAAAATGGAATTAAAAAATAGAGGAAGAATAAATAGATCAATATTCAAAACTATAGCATTAGTTTAACTTTCCCTTTTAAAAATGACCTTTATGCACTGAGTTTCAGAAGCATAAGTAACCTTAGTACTCTGCTGGCATCTTATATATGAATTAGACTGAACAATTTGTTGAACTTTCAAGATTGTTAAGATGAATTGCATATTGCTTTTAATGTGGCTCAAAAACAAAGCCTCAAAAAGTACCAGTCATATTCTCTATACAAAATTGTTTTACTTTAGCTGTACATATTCAAGATTAGAGAGGACTAAAAGAAAGGGACATCTTGATTCCTTTTGCTTTACATGGTTGAGTCATCACTCTAGTTTCCCCTTGTGGCATTTTCCACTGCCTTCTTACAGTGATTACATATAATATAAAAAAGAAACTTCTGGGGTCCCTGG
The DNA here is from genome assembly GCF_963455335.1 of Martes martes. Classification (NCBI taxonomy): domain Eukaryota; kingdom Metazoa; phylum Chordata; class Mammalia; order Carnivora; family Mustelidae; genus Martes; species Martes martes. The sequence continues at coordinate 39,894,602 of NC_137892.1, forward strand.
GTGGCTTGTGCCTGGGCACACCCTCTATTTCTCACTTTCAAAAAAAAAAAAATTAACCTACTGCTTCGGGAAGAATCTACGTGAGAAATAAGCCATGTCACCCAATTGGTTTCTGTTTGAAGTGAGATTTATTTGTCCTTGGGCTTTTCGTTGAAGCTGGTTCTAAATTGTGGGGGAAAAAATGTAATAGGAGACTATATCTTTCTTATCACCTAGCTGAATCTCCAACCATGGTATCTTTAATTTACAGTTTATGGAAATAGTCCACTAATACCTCTTTTACTTAATTCTAATATTTTTTTAGGAACATAATGTATGATTTAGTTCTTTCTGTCCTACCGAAACTATTGAATATCTAACTATTGAATATCTAAGCAATCTAGCAGAAAGATGCTAAGGCTTGGTATATATTGGTAACACTCTTCCAGTGGATCTCAATACCAAAGCACATTCTAAGTATGTTCTCCTTTGGTCATTAGGAGGGGGATTATTTCAATGGAAGAGAGGAAGGAAAACATATTTTAGAAACTTGTACTCACCTGCATGGAAAAAACACTAATGAAACACTGATAGACTTTAAACAGATGATATATTTTAATGCAATTATTTAACCTTTGATTACAATACAGTTTATGACTATTTTTCTTTTAATAATGCTACAAGTGTACATGAAATATAGTTGCCAACAAATTCACGATATTTAATATCTTATAAATAAAAGTTCTAGAGTTTTGGTGGACAGAGCATTTAAATTTGAAGCTAAGATTTTCTTTTGTATTATCAAGATCATAATATCATAATTTTATATTCCATTGTCAGACATATTTGGAAATTTCATATTTATCCATTTCAGCTGTAAAAATCATATTCTAATATAAAAATAGTACATAACCTGTAGTTTTAATTTCGTCATTTTATTCCGTAAACAGAACATCACTTAATTCAGACTTGTATACTTAGTAAGTTGTTCAGTTACTTTCATTTTATGCAGCATTTTAAGGCTATGAATGGTAATGTCTGGAAGCAGAGTTAGCATATGATCTGGATCTAATGTTGAAAACACTTCCTTTTCCACTGTTTGGCAAGCTTTACAGAATGTAATCATTATGTACATTATGCAGATAATCTGTTTCCTTTGGTATAATGCTGTGCACTAAGGCTAATATATTGCTTAGGAAAGAGAGGAGGGCACTTGATATGATTATCAAACTGATAATTGATTAACTAGTAAGAGCAACTTTTTCACAACACTAATTCTTAGGAATAAAAAAGTGTAAAAAGTAGCTATAGAAAAAATGAGTTAGTGTCTAGCCACTAGAGATATGATCACCACGGTCCTGGATAGATAATTAAGCTGTGGTCCAAATAATGAAGTTCAAACCAAAAAGCCTCAAGGAGAATTTCCTTCAACTTACCCAGGCAAAACTCTGCTTACTACACATCCATTATGTTTTTTTTTTAAATCACATTTTATTTATTTATATTTATTTATTTAAAGATTTTACTTATTTATTTGACAGATCACAAGTAGGCAAAGCAGCAGGCAAAGAGGGGAAATCAGGCTCCCTGCTGAGTAGGGAGCCCAATGTGGTGCTGAATCCCAGGACCCTGAGATCATGACCTGAGCCAAAGGCAGAGGCTTAACCCACTGAGCCACCCAGGCACCCCTAAATGACACTTTTAAATAAAAAAAAAAAAAGTGGGTTTTTTTTTTTTTTTATTCCTTGCTTTGATGGCAAAAATGTGTACACATTTCTTCTTAGAATTAAGGTGGTTTTAAGGTTAGCTACTCATGTTTGTCTTTATTACACTCTTTTATGAGTGCAGCATGCATTAGTGCTTACGGAGCTAATGATCTCAAAGTCATTTTGAGGAATTTTAGAACCCCGAATGAAGCCCATTAAAGCTCAGTAGCTGTTCATTTTACACAACAATGTAAGTACTGACGTTCCTGAGTGTGGAGACTCTACAGCACAGAAAAGAAGCATTTCATCAAACCAGAAGGAACAAGTTCATAATTATACCACCTAATTATATTTTTTCATTCTACCTGGATGCAGAGTGGCTGTATTCCCTTTAAGGTGTATAATATGAATGTAATCAAATTATTAGAAAAATACAAAATAATATTCTAGTCAGACTTGCTCTTTTTCTTTTTGTTTGTACATTGATTAGCTAAATGTGGTTAGAAATACCTTCAAGAATAGTCTATTAATTGAAATGAATGATTGATTTTTATGTTAGGGGTTCTTTGATGACTAATGACATTTTTCTTTTTAAGCATTGCCACAATAGAGAAATTTTCATTTGGGGCATGTTTGATAATCAATGAAGTGTTAATCGTAACACTTCATTTTTTCCCAAAGTGCCAGTTTGTTTGTTACATACTGAATCCATAACTTGTTGACACCCACATGTTTCTTACTTCAAAGTAGAATTATTTTTATATTTAAAATGAAGAGACTAGGGGAAGAATTACTTTGTTTTCCTTAAATGTTTGGTTAAAATCATTTTCTTGAATTCATATTAGGAAAATAAATGCCTTGATAATGCTAACCCTCAAAGCAAAAATCATCAATCTCCTTCTAATTTAAAGCATTCAGGTTTAACTTAGCATATATTTTAAATTCTTTCAGATCTTTGATATCATTCATCTGGGTTATGCTTTCTGGAATTTATTGAAAATCTTTTATTTAAAATGTTAAGTTTAGGATGTGGAACATGTAATACAAGGACCCATGTGTGTAAGCACTGAAAATCATTAGTATTATTTTTTTAAGTCTCTCTTCTAAAGAGTAAAACATCAAGTAATTGATAAAATAGTTTCTTAGTTTGTTGCTTTAGGTTTTCTGAGGCATATATTCCTTGGTTCAGTGTCACAGAAGGATGTTCATTTTTAGCTTTTGCAGAACAGTTTATGGTGCTACTGATAGTAGATATGCTCAACAATGAAATCATTTTCCATAATGTCCTTTCACATCTGAATTGTACTTAGATTCATCAATGTATCTAACTTACGAGACAATCAACTACATCTTGGTAAAATCAGTTTTTTAGGCAACCACTGTTCCTAAAGATGAAAAGAAACTGACAATGATAATAAATTTAGCACCAAATCTTGGTTTTACCAAAAAGGTTAGCTTAAGATCTACTTCTAATAGGCTGTAAACTTCTAAAATACAATAAATAAGTTAAACTTAGAATAAATTAGAAGGCAGAATTACCAAATGACTCTTGAGGTTTTAACCCACTGACTAATACAGGGGGGAACAAGAACCCATACTTTAGAGAATTTTTTTTCTATAAGTTTTCAGAACTATAGAGGATAAAGTATAGAATTTGTATATATGTGAACTTTTCATGGTACATGGTAACACTTTATACTTTTAATTTCTATAATATTTAAATCAAAATCTTTTTATTTTTATTTTTTTAAAAGATTTTATTTATTTATTTGAGAGAGAAAGAAACCATGGAGGGGGAAGAGCAGAAGGAGAGCGAGCAGGAACCGGAAGCCAGGCTTGATCCCAGGTGAATTGCAGGATCCTGGGATCATGACCTGAGCTGAAGGCAGACAATTAATGGACTGAGCCACTCAGGCATCCCAAAATGCATCACTATCTTATGTGTACCAAGGAAGAGAAAGAGCACATCTGCTGATCAAATTACGATATGATGATTTCTTGTCATATCAACTGTTTTTATTTTGTTTTCTTTTGTTTTGCTTTTTACTGTTCAAAGTCTCTTTTCAGGTATTTAACACACACCTTGTATGTAATACAAGGGGAAAATGCAGGTGCCCTACTTTGTAGCTCATCCAATCTTCCAAACTGAAATACTAAAGTGTGATGCTCAATTCTGTCGTCTTCTTTACTACTTAAATTCATTTGTAGTGGATTTTAATAACTTCTAAAAACCAGTCCCTTATTCTAAATCTCTAATACAACTTAGTGTTAAAATCCTGTTTTTTTCTTCACCTAGACCCATATGAAGAACACAAAAATACTGTACTATTCATTCATCATAGAGCTTATTTTTGCTCTGCAAAATTTCCGTTATTTCTGCATTTTCCCTCTTTTTTTTTCTCTTGCCTACACATTCTCACAAATTTCTTCTGACATATTCTACATCAAAAAACATCTTCCACTCCACCTCTTCTGACTCATTTTTTATTTCAACATATTTTGGTATTGTATATTATCTTTACAAAATTATTAGAAGTTAAGTGTGTCTCCGGTGTTTTGCCTGGCTCTTCATTTTTGAGTCTAGTTTCCCCTTATGTTTTGTTTTTAGCCATTGGCTGAACAAATTATTTGAAAAAATAATATATTTTACAAATCCTTTGAAGAATACAGTAAAGTTACTTTGAGGGAATACAAATCTCCTTTGAATGGGAATAACTGTTTGCTTCTGTAAGGCATCTGGTGGCTTTCCCAATTAAAGATCACATTAAGCCAATTTTAAGACTAAATTTTGGGGGGAATTGGAATGGTTTATGATTTTTGCATGGGTTGCCATCACCCTGAAGTTGATATAATTTAACGTTGTATGTTTGAGGGCAAAATTTGTTCTCTTGTCTTCATCTCCTTGGATGTTAACCTGAACTTTGATATTCTTCTTGTCCTGAAAATCCATCAAACAGGTTTTCAAGGTATGGAGAAGGAAAATACCCTTATGGCAAGACTGGTTCTCATGTTTGGCTGCATATCTAAACTCTTGTTTCATTAAATATTAGGACTTGACAACATTTTGATGCTTTCATGATTAAAGCAAACAACAAAAGTCACGTTATCACTGTGTGGTATATTCAGCATGAGGATTAATGCAAGTAAACTAGCTCACCAGAAAATAGAACTGCTCAGTGTACTCATTATGATACTTAATTTTTTTTCCTAGAATGTGACTTGTTTGAGGGCAAATGCTTTGTTTTTTTTTTTTTTTTTTTTCCACTTGCTTAACTCACTGAACCGACATTAATGCCTCTAATACAGCAATAGCTTATTGGCTATTTGAATTAATACTTCTTTCTTATAATCATGATCAATGTTCCTAGATAGTAGATAAAATATTCTCCCTATATTAGCTAGGGAAACTGGTCATGATAAAATGAAAGAAGTATTAATTCCCAAGTTTAGTTAAAGAGCTCCGGAGATGGTACTTGGAAATAAAATAACAGTTGGTCATTAAATTTGCTTTGATAAATACTACATGTTGTGTTGGATATGATGCTTAATCTTTCAGGTTATTGATTTGTAAAATGGTATAATAGTCACAATCTGTAGTAAAATGACAAGTGGTTAATATTAGTAAGATGAAAAATAGATAAAACATTCATTGAGGACCTGGAATATGTCAGAGATTATGCTAAATGCTTTACCTGTATTATCAAATTTCATTAAACACATCACTTAAGGTGGGCATAATTATTTTTCCCATTGTAGACAAGAGGAAATGGACTCCACATGAAATAGAATTTATTATTTAAAAATACATGAATGTATTACTGAGATTTAGTGTTTATATTTTATTACTAAATTTTGTTTCATGGATTTATCCTTTGAAAAATATTCACGACATTTTATATTAAGTTCCCTAGTCCAAAACACTTAAAATTTTTTTAGGAAGTAATAATAACATAATGTTACATTAGTTTCAGTACAATATAATTCAATATTTCTGTGCATTACTGATTTCTTATCACTGTAAGAGTATGCTTAATCCCCTTTATCTATTTTACCCATCCCCCCAACCCATTTCTCCTCTGGGAACCACCTGTTTAGGAGCCTATTTGTCTCTTTTTTCTCTGTGTGTTCATTTATTTTCTGTATTAAATTCCATGTATGAGTGAAATCTTACGGTATTTGTCTTCTTCTGGCTTATTTTACTTAGCATTATGCTCTCTAGGTCCATCCATGTTGTTGCAAAAGGCAAGATTACATTCTTTTTTTATGGCTAATCATCTGTTGTATATAAACAATACTTGTTTATCCATTCATTTATGGATGGGCACTTGGGTTGCTTCCATATCTTGGCTATTGTAAATAATGTTATACTAATCATAGGGATGCATACATATTTTTGAATTACTGTTTTCGTTTTCTTTGGTTAAATCCCACTCAGTAGTGGGATTTTACTCTTTTTTTAATATTTTGAGGAACCCACATACTCTTTTCACAATGGCTGCACTAGTTTCCATTCTCACCAATAGTGCCTGAGGGTTCCTTCCCTCCCTCCACTTTTCCTCCCCCTTATGCTCACCACTATGTGTTATTTATTTATTTATGTATTTATTTTTTGGATTCTAGTCTTTCTGACATGTGTAAGGTGATATCTCATTGTAGTTTAGATTGGCATTTCCCTGATGTTTAATGATAACTGAACATCTTTTCGTGTGGCTGGCCATCTTTATGTCTTTGGAAAAACCTCTATTCTGGTCCTCTGCCCATTTTTACCTGGATTATTTGTGAGGTTTTTTTTTTTTTTGTTTTGTTTTTTGGTCTTTGTTTGTTTGTTTTGAGTTGAATAACTTATCTATTTTGAATATTAACCAATTATAAGTTAAATCATTTACAAATACCTTCTTCCATCAGTCAGATGCCTTATCATTTTGTTGATGGTTTCCTTCTCTGTGCAAAAGCTCTTTATTTTGGTGTAGTCTCAATAGTTTATTCTTATTTTTGTTTCCTTGTCCAAGGAGACATATGTGGAAAAATATTTCTACAGATGATGTCAAACAGATTACTGCCTGTGCTCTTTTATGAGTTTTGTGGTTTTGGGCCTCACTTTTAATCTTTAATCCATTTTGAGTTTATTGTTATGTGTAGTTTAAGAAAGTGGTTCAGTTTAATCTTCAGCATGTAGCTGTCCAGTTTACCCAATACCGTTTGTTGAAGAGATGGTCTTTTCTCCATTACCTATTATTCCCTCCTTTGTCCCAGATTAATTGACTATATAAGCAAGGCTTTATTCTGCTCTCTATATTCTAATCCACTGATCTATGTGTCACTTTTACCTCTATGTGTCACTTTTACCTCTGTCACTTTTACCTCTATGAAGAAAATCAAATAACATGAACATTACTAAATTTATTCCCCATTCTCATTTCCTGACTATATTTACATTTTCTAATATACATGCCCTCATTCTTTGGAATTAAAAATGTCTGATATTATCTTCTCCTGTCTCTTTGTAATCATTCCCTCGGTGATCTCATTTACTAAGTGTGTTCCTTAGCAGTTTTCATAATCCTAAAATTAAAAAGAAATTATAATACATATTTCAGATATATTTGTGTATAAATCATAGCAATTTTCAATTTATTTTCTAAGCTTTTCACCTGAAATCAACTTTCTCCATTATGGAATAACCACCAGATAATGAACATCATTAAAATAAATAGGGATGATTCATCTGTGTCAATGACTAACAAAAAAAAAATTATCTAAAAGAGCATACCATTTCTGTTTAGTGTAAGGAGAAAAACCTCAGCTATATAAGAATATCATTGATCCATAAGAAAAATAGGAATCTAGATCACTCTATAATAAAACACATTTGTGTTTGTGGAGTTATTTAAAAATAACATTTTTTCTAAATGATAATTCATTATGCTTTTTTTCAAAATAGCTTCTACCTAGAAATGAAGAAACTAAAATGTGTCAGTAATAAACTATAGATAGGTTCCACAGATGATTATTTTTCCTTCCCAAATCTACTGAAAGTACATTATTCAATATATTTAAGGATACATTCAGTAAAGCATTGATGAGAAGTAAGATATATTAGCATTAATAATAGAAATATTGAAAGAGAATTCCATCTCACATTACATTACCAGAAAAAAATATAAACACTAGGAAACACCATGGAACCCTGGAAATCATCAGTTGTTAAAAGCAGAAGTGAGGAAAAAGACTAAAATGAAGATGGCAGATTAAAATAGTATCAGCTAGACTGTAGCTCAAGTTCACATACCTCCTTTTCATTCCTCTATCACCTTGATGTCTGAGGTCCTTACCACCAATTTGAAGCTGGAGAGCTAGTGTTGAAAAAAGGTTGCACTTGGAGAGGTGGTTCTGAGCTTTCCTGAGCAAGAATTGTTGGACTAGAATAGAGCATTCTTGTATGGGTATTGGTAATGGTAACTGAGAGTGGAGTTAGCATAACTTTGAGTATTAGACACACCAAAGGGAAAACAACCAGTAGATAGACCCATCCCTAAAAAGAAGTAGCCTTTCTGTATCTTTATGTATTAGAGAGGAAGAAATTATTAATAATTTATCTTTGATTTGGAGCAATAAACAATCAAAGTTTTCAAGGCAAATGAGAAAAACTATCAACACTTACAAAGAGATGCATGAATGATGACAGAACAAGTTGTCATAGAGGAAACACAATTCAGAGAACAGAAGAGAACTTAAATGACATATTTAGTGTGCTATGATATTAGGAAGATAGGTTATTCATAGAAGTGGAAGAGGCTTTTATAATAAGGATAACTGAGAAAATGTTGCCTATGGAAAAACTTACTAGAAAGGCAGTATGAAAATACAGTGATGGGGTTAAGGAATATGAGGGAAATAAGATTTGACAAAAATTTTGTACATGCTGTGTGAATCCATATAGACCAAAGTGTATTCCCTAATATTGAAAAGGAAGACTAGAGTGAAGAAAAAGAAACAATTAAAGAAATAATAAACATAGCTCAGTCAAGGAAAATCAATTGATTGTTACTGTTGTAGGAAAATTATTAAAGAATATAACCCTGACATTTGAAGAAATTTTTGTGAGATTTTTGGATACCAAAATTAAATAAAAGCTTCTGTAAATTTACATGGAGAAAACTTTGTTCGTGTTAACTGCAATCTTATTTTATTATTTTTTTAATCTGCTAAGTATTTATTCTATGTTTTTAAAATTTTGTTATATATATATATATAAGTACATTTATAATTTATAAACATTACATAAGATTGTTCTGTTTCATTTTTTTCCATTTTTTTAAATTTAATTTCTTTTCAGTGTAACAGAATTCATTGTTTATGCACCACACCCAGTGGTCCATGCAATACGTGCCCTCCATAATACCCACCGCCTGGCTCCCCCAACCTCCACCCCCCACCCCTTCAAAACCCTCAAATTGTTTTTCAGAGTCAGTAGTCTCTCATGGTTCATCTCCCCCTTCAATTTCCCTTCACTCCCTTCTCCTCTCCATCTCCCCATGTCCTCCATGTTATTTGTTATGCTCGACAAATAAGTGAAACCATATGATAATTGACTCTCTCTGCTTGATTTATTTCACTCAGCATAATCTCTTCCAATCCCGTCCATGTTGCTACAAAAGTTGGGTATTCATCCTTTCTGATGGAGGCATAATACTCCATAGTGTATATGGACCACATCTTCCTTACCCACTCGTCCGTTGAAGGGCATCTTGGTTCTTTCCACAGTTTGGTGACCATGGCCATTGCTGCTATGAACATTGGGGTACAGATGGCCCTTCTTTTCACTATATCTGTATCTTTGGGGCAAATACCCAGTAGTGCAATTGCAGGGTCATAGGGAAGCTCTATTTTTAATTTCTTAAGGAATCTCCACACTGTTCTCCAAATTGGCTGCACCAACTTGCATTCCCACCAACAGTGTAAGAGAAGAGAGCTCCCCTTTCTCCACATCCTCTCCAACACACGTTGTTTCCTGTCTTGCTAATTTTGGCCATTCTAACTGGTGTAAGGTGGTATCTCAATGTGGTTTTAATTTGAATCTCCCTGATGGCTAGTGATGATGAGCATTTTTTCATGTGTCTGCTAGCCATTTGTATGTCTTCTTTGGAGAAGTGTCTGTTCATATCTTCTGCCCATTTTTTGACACGATTATCTGTTTTGTGTGTGTTGAGTTTGAGAAGTTCTATATAGATCCTGGATATCAGCCTTTTGTCTGTACTGTCATTTGCAAATATCTTCTCCCATTCCATGGGTTGCCTCTTTGTGTTGTTGATTGTTTCCTTTTTCACTTTTGTTTCCTTTGCCCTTGGAGACATATCTTGAAAGAAGTTGTTGTGGCTGATATCAAAGAGGTTACTGCCTAGGTTCTCCTCTATGATTCTGATGGATTTCTGCCTCACATTGAGGTCTTTTATCCATTTCGAGTTTATCTTTGTGTAAGAGAATGGTCGAGTTTCATTCTTCTACATATAGCTGTCCATTTTGCCCAGCACCATTTATTGAAGAGACTGTCTTTTTTCCGCTGTATATTTTTTCATGCTTTGTTGAAGACTATTTGGCCATAGAGTTGAGGGTCCATATATGGGCTCTCTACTCTGTTCCACTGGTCTATGTGTCTGTTTTTATGCAAGTACCATGCTGTCTTGGTGATCACAGCTTTGTAGTAAAGATTGAAATAAGGTAACATGATGCTGCCAGTTTTGTTTTTCTTTTTCAACATTTCCTTAGCAATTCGGGGTCTCTTCTGGTTCCATACAAATTTTAGGATTATTTGCTCTAGCTCTTTGAAAAATACCAGTGGAATTTTGATTGGAATGGCATTAAAAGTATAGATTGCTCTAGGCAGTATAGACATTTTAACAATGTTTATTCTTCCGATCCAAGAGCATGGGGTGGTCTTCCATCTTTTTGTGTCTTCGATTTCTTTCATGAGTGTTCTGTAACTCCTCAAGTACAGATCCTTTACCTCTTTAGTTAGGTTTATTCTCAGGTATCCTATGGTTCTTGGTGCTATAATAAATGGAATCAATTCTCTAATTTCCCTTTCTGTGTTTTCATTGTTAGTGTATAAGAAAGCAACTGATTTCTGTACATTGACTTTGTACCCTGCCACATTACTGAATTGCTTTATGAGTTCTAGTAGGTTGGGGGTGGAGTCTTTTGGGTTTTCCATAAAAAGTATCATGTCATCTGCGAAGAGAGAGAGTTTGAATTCTTCATTGCCAATTTGGATACCTTTTATTTCTCTTTGTTGTCTGATTGCTGTAGCTAGGACTTCTAATACTATGTTGAACAAGAGTGGTAAGAGTGGGCATCATTGTTGTGTTCCTGATCTCAACAGGAAGGCTGTGAGCTTTTTTTTTTTTTTTTTTTTTTTTTTTTGAGGATGATATTTGCTGTGGGTTTTTCATAGATAGATTTTATGAAGTTCAGGAATGTTCTCTCTATCCCTATACTTTGAAGCATTTTAATCAGGAATGGATGCTAGATTTTGTCAAATGCTTTTTCTGCATCAGTTGAGAGAACCATGTGGTTTTTCTCTCTTCTCTTATTGATTTGTTCTATCACATTGTTTGATTTGCGAATGTTGAACCGTCCTTGCAACCCAGGGATGAATCCCACCTGGTCATGGTAGATAATCTTTTTAATGTGCTGTTGGATCCTATTTGCTAGGATCTTGTTGAGAATCTTAGCGTCCATATTCATCAGTGATATTGGTCTGAAATTCTCCTTTTTGGTAGGGTCTTTGCCTCGTTTGGGGATTAGGGTAATGCTGGCTTCATAAAAAGAGTCTGGAAGTTTTCCTTCTGCTTCAATTTTTTGAAACAGCTTCAGGAGAATAGGTGTTACTTCTTCTTTGAAAGTTTAGTAGAATTCCCCAGGGAATCCGTCAGGTCCTGGGCTCTTGTTTTTTGGGAGGGTTTTGGTCACTGCTTCAATCTCATTACTAGATATTGGTTTATTCAAGTTGTCAATTTCTTCCTGGTTAAATTTTGGAAGTGTATAGTTTTCCAGGAATGCATCCATTTCATCTAGGTTGCTTAACTTATTGGCATATAACTATTGAGAATATTTTCTGATGATTGTTTCTATCTCCTTGGAATTAGTTGTAATCTCTCCCTTTTCATTCATAATTTTATTAATTTGGGCCTTCTCTCTTTTCTTTTGGGTTAGTTTGGCCAATGGTTTATAGATCTTATTGATTCTTTCAAAAAACCAGCTTCTAGTTTCATTGATGCATTCTACTATATCTCTAGTTTCTATCTCATTGATCTCTGCTCTAATCTTAATTATTTCCCTTCTTGTGTGTGGAGTTGGCTTAATTTGTTGTTGATTCTCCAGTACTTTAAGGTGTAGAGACAGCTGGTGTATTCTGGATTTTTCAATTTTTTTAAAGGGAGGCTAGGATGGCTACGTATTTCCCCCTTAGGAAGGCCTTTGCCATATCCCATAGGTTTTGGATGGAAGTGTCTTCATTCTCATTGGTTTTCATGGATTGTTTAAGTTCTTCTTTGATCTCCTGGTTGATCCAAGCATTCTTCAGCAAGGTGGTCTTTAGCTTCCAGGTGTTTGAGTTCCTTCCAAACTTTTCCTTGTGATTGAGCTCCAGTTTCAAAGCATTGTGATCTGAGAATATGCAGGGAATAATCTCAATATTTTGGTAACAGTTGAGCCCTGATTTGTGACCCAGTATGTGGTCTATTCTGGAGAAGGTTCCATGTGCACTTGAGAAGAATGAGTATTCTGTTTTTAGGGTGGAATATTCTGTATGTATCTATGAGGTCCATCTGGTCCAATGTGTCATTCAATGCTCTTGTTTCTTTATTGATTTTCTGCTTGGATGATCTATTACTGAGAGTGGCATGTTAAGATCTCCTACTATTAATGTAGTCATATCAATATGACTCTTTATCTTGATTAACAATTTTCTTATGTAATTGGCTGATCCCATATTGGGGGCATAAATATTTGCAATTGTTAGATATTCTTGGTGGATAGTCCCTTTAAGAATGATGTAGTGTCCTTCTTTATCTCTGACTACAGTCTTTAGTTTAAAATCCAATTTATCTGATATGAGAATCGCTACCCCTGCCTTCTTTTGAGGCCCATTGACATGAAAGATGCTTCTCCATCCCTTCACTTTCAGTCTGAGTGTATCCTTAGGTTCAAAATGGGTCTCTTGTAGACACCATATGGATGGGTCCTGTCATTTTATCCAATCTGCAACCCTGTGTCATTTTATGGGTGTATTTAGGCCATTCACATTGAGAGTGATTATTGAGAGATATGTTTTTATTGACATCGTGTTACCTGTGAAGTCTTTGTTTCTACAGATTGTCTCCATATATGTCTGTTCAATGATATTCTTAGGATTTTTTCCTCTTTTATAGAATCCCCCCTTAATATTTCCTGCAGTGTTGGCTTGGTGGTCACATAGCCTTTTAAACCTTGCTGGTCTTGGAAGCTCTTTATCTCTCCATCCATTTTGAATGTCAGTCTTGCTGGATAAAGTTTTCTTGGCTGCATGTTCTTCCCATTTAGTGCCGTGAATACATCTTGCCAGCCCTTTCTGGCTTGCCACGTTTCTGTGGACAGGTCTGACATTATTCTGATGGGCTTCCCTCTGTACGTAAGGGATTTCTTTGTCCTAGCTGCTTTCAGGAGCTTCTGTCTACAATTATGATTCATCATTCTCACTATCAGGTGTCTTGAGGTCTTTCTAGATTCTATAATCTTAAGGGGAGATGGTTCTGCCTCTAGTACATGAACACTGGTTCCATTCGCGAGATTGGGAAAATTTTCTTGGAGAATTTGTTCAACTATATCTTCTAGTCTTCTTTCTTTCTCCTCCTCCTCAGGGATTCCAATAATTCTGACATTAGAACGTTTCATGGTGTCATTTATTTCCCTAATTCTGTTTTCGTGGCTTCTAATCTGTTTGTTCCAGGCTTCCTCCTGATCCTTTTTCTCTATCTGTTTGTCCTCCAGATCACTAATTCTATCTTCTGTCTCAGTTACCCTAGCTTTTAGAGAATTTAGATTAGATTGGAACTCATATTGAGAACATTGTGAATATCATCCCTGGTGGCTTTCACTTCTGCCCTAATCAATTCCATTTTGTAATCCATGGCTTTCTCCAACCTAGCTCTTGCCTGGATAATTATTAGCCTGAATTCCTTTTCTGACATATTGTCTATGTCCATAGCCATTAGCTCTGCTGCAGAAGGCCCAGTCTCTGAATTTTTCTTCTGTTGGGCATTCCTCCTCCTAGTCATTTTGGTGAGAGATGGCTGAACAGATGTAGCTGAATGTATCGACCGTGGTGCAGGCAAGGTGCACCCTGGAACGCTTCTGAGCAATCAAGAGTCCCCACCCAAACGAGAGAAAAAAGAAAGAGAGAAAAAAGGAAAAAAAAAAAGAGAGAGAGAGAGAGAGGCAGGAAAAAAAAGAGAGATAAAATAAAAGAGAAGGCCCAGCTGAAATGGGCCCAAGATAAGATTTATGAGGTATTCAAACAAAAACGGACAAACAAAAAGATTGATAAAAGTAGATGACAAGAGAAAAAAATAAATTTATAAACAAACAAACAAAAAAGAACCTTGTCAAAAAGAACCCCAAGTTCCCAGTCACAGTCTCTGGGGTCACAGGAACTCCCGCTTGTACCCAAAACCATGATAGCCGGGGCTGTCTGGGCAGTTCTAGACTGCCAGAGAGGTCCCAAGCAGCTATAGTGCACTGAGATTTTCCCGCTGGCCCAGACTGGGAGTGCTCAGACTCTCCAGGTCTGAGAGAGCGCTGGCTAGCGCCTGCATGCATCTCTCTCAGGTAGCGGTGTGGGGCGCAACTCAGACTCTGGTAGCGCGGTACACGTGGAGAGTGCAAAAGGCTGTGGTTCTGCCAGCTGGTGAGGCTCCCTGGCCCTCACGGGGGCCACTACCCAGATGCTCTCGGGTGCTCTGGTGGCTCAGGGACCAAGACCTGGCTTCTTCACCACACTCTCTCTTGCTCAGTGCTGGGGTGGCTTTCCTGGGTCCAGGGACTTAAGCCCCTGTCCCTAACCACCCCAATTCCCACAATTTCCCCCCACGATCCTTTGCTCTTTTTGAGTGCTTTCAACCAGACTCCAAGTTAATGCTGGTCCCCAGTCACAGGGCACTCTCATATTGGGGTATTACTTTCCAATGGATTGCTTCTGGTGGCTCCCTCCCCCTTTTGTTTGTCTTCTGATATCAGTCCAATGTTCCTACTCTGCTTTCTCTGCCCACTGGCATCTTCTGCCCCTGTAGAGATCCAGAAGTGTATAATTCTAATCTCAGGCTGATTTCATGGGTGATCAGAGTTCTTTGGTAGGTAATCAGCTCACTTTAGGGTACAGGTTGAAATGGTGCCTCTTCCTACTTCCCCACCATCTTGTCCCCCCCAATCTTATTTTATTATTAACAGCAGTATTTTCAGTATCACTGGTACTAGAAGATGATAAAGTAAAGCCTTTAAATTTTAAGGACAAATGATTTTGAATCTAAGAATATGTAATCTATTAATTATCAAACAAATATTAGAGTAGAAATCATAATGAAGAGATTGGCAGAATATCAAAGATTGAGGTATTTTTCCCACCAAATCATGAAGGCACATATTTGAGGATATCAGAAAAAAGGCATGGTATCTAAGACAAATGGCAGTGTAGTAAAATATGTTGTACAATGAGAGCTTTGCAGGAAAAAAGTTAAATATGAACTAAAATATTTAACAGTGAGACAGAATATAAATATTCCTACTGTCATCAAGGAAGAGGAAAGACAATTAAAAATACATTAACAAAAAAAAACCTTATTAGAAGTATATTATTAAACTTTGAAGGAAAACTTAAATTTGACATGAAGCCTTGATGTAAGGAAAACAAGAAAATGTTTAACCATGGTGTCTGTATTTGACCATTTATAGGATAGTTATTTTATAATTTTGAGACATTATAAAGTTAATAATTCATAATAAAATATATAAAGCCAAGTCATTTATTCACCAAGTATATTCACCAAATATTTCTAAAAATTGGGGTAAAAAAATTTAGTAAATTAGAGCTCTATTGAACTGGAACACAATGGCAGTACAGCCATTCTTTGTGATGGTTCAGTGCCTGTGATATTTGCATTGTTAAATATTATCAGTATTGCCCATGGACACAAACATAGCGTTTAGAACTCTGACGGTAAGCATTAGAAGGAAAAGTTAAAGGGTCTGAAATTGATGCATGAGGAATCAGCTTTTTGAAGAGGGCAAAATAAGAGATAGCTTACTAAATCCCCCTGATAACCTGATTGTCCCGTGTCTAGCAATGGTATCCTCCTGAATTTTCCATTTGCTATTTTGTACCCGTAAGGCAATTATTCTGAAAAACAAATGGAAGGTTCCACATTAAGGTTGAAGAAACAGATGCAGAGTCTTTTAAAAAGCTTATATTGGTATCTTGGAATCCAAGGCATTTAACAATTTCTGTACTTGATTGCATTTCTGGATTGAGTAAGCTAAGTACACTTGCTTTGGGTTGTTTTGTTTTAGTGCCTGTTAATGATGGTACTGGCCAAATCCATCATATATAAGAACCTAACACAGGTTTGTTTTATATTTTTCATAGAGGAGAACAACACAATAAATAGGTTTCTGGTAAGTCCATTGAATATACATTCATGATTCAGTATGAACTAACATCATTAACAAAATTAGCAAAGATTAGACATTGGCTCATGTTTTTTAGTTATAGAAATAACTCTTGGGGTAGGGATAATTTTCTTATTGCTCTTTTTATTGTATTCAGCCCTTGATTCATTTAAGCTAATTTGTTTCACTAACGCTTATGTTTACTGCATGACCAAATTGTGGGTCCAAATTTGTAACATTAAATATGTTGAATAATAATTTTGTAAAGGTCTATGAAAGCTATGAGTAATTGTCCTAGATACTGTGGCAAAATGAAGTATCAAAAACTGTACTTCCATCTTGAAAAGTGTTTTTCTTTGGGGTCAGAAGGTGGGAGAAGAGAATATGAATAAATGTAAAATTCCAAGAATTATTATGTGGTAAATGTTAAACATAGAACACTAACAAAGTGATTTTGTGGGGAAGGGTCACTCTGGTTTGATTATGTGTAGTCAGACTTCATAATAAAAAGATTTTATAGAAGTGAAGGGAAAAACATTTCCAATAAATTAAGTTATCCATGTTGTACTTAATGCATTTGGGAATTGTTTGTGTAAATCTAATTTTCATTATTAGATAAAATATGTACTATCGATCTAATGATGAAAATTATCTAAAAACCCAAAAATAAAATGATATAAATAAATCTTTTTTATCATCACCACTAAGCCTTTATATTTTGTATTGCCTAAACATTTTGTAAATGAATAAGTCAGTAGTAATTAGTTTTAGAAAAAATAAATTATGTAGCCCAGCAATCCAAAACCATTCCTGATTGCTTTTCTTTTCTCTGTTTTTTTTTTTTTCCTTTTTTAATAAGAGTGCCTTTGGGGTGCCTGTGTGGCTCAGTCAGCTAAGCATCTGACCCTTGATTTTTGGCTCAGCTCATGATCTCAGGGTTGTGAGATCAAGCCCAGAAGTCAGGCTCCCTGCTGGGTACAGAGCCTGCTTAAGATTCTCTCTCTCCCTCTGTCCCCAACTTCTCTGTCTCCCTCCCACCCTCCCTCTCTCCAAGGGTGGGGGGAATGTCTGCAGAATCTGCAAAGTGCTATAATATATACTTGTGTACTATTGTAGGAAGTAAGGAGGATATAATAAAAAGATAAGACCATTACCCCTGCATCCATTCTTTTTCTAAAAGAAAAGATTTATTTATTTTGAAAGAGAGAGCACGTGAGGTGTGGAGGGGGCACAGGGAGAAGAAGAAGAGTCTCAAGCAGACCCCTGGCTGAGCAGGGAACCCCATGAGGAGCTCCAGCTCCTGACCCTGAGATTATGACCTAAGCTGAAACCAAGAGTCTGATGCTTAACCAGCTGTGCCACCGAGGCACCCCACTCCTGCATCCTCTTTTAATGATTTCTATATTTCTTAGACAGTTGGTACAAAACACAAAAATAATTATATTGTAGCTTTGTAAGTTTTGAAATGAGTAAGTATAAGTTCTCCAGCTGTTTATTTTTTATCAAGATTGTTTCAATTTTTAGGTTCTGTATGAATTTTAGATGGATTTTCTGTCAGAAAAAGAAATCACTGGGATTTTGATAGGGTTCACATTGAATCTGTACTATTATATAGTATTGACATTTTAAAAATATAAGCTTTCCAATCCATGGACCTGGAATATATTTCCAGGTCTTAACATCTTTCAGCATTGTTATATAGATTTCAATGTTACAAATCTTTTATTCCCTTAGTTACTGCTTAAGTACTTTATTCTTTTTGATGATATTATAAATGAAATAGTTCCCTTAATTTTATTTTCAGATTGTCATAGCATATAGAAATGCAACAGATATTAATGTTAACTTTATATTCTGTATCTTTGCTGAATTCATTTATTTCTAACTTTTTTGTGGAATCTTTAGGACTACATATAAGATCACATGATCTGTGAACAGAGATTATTGTTCTGGCTGGAATATCCAGTACTATTTTCAAAAGAAGTGGCAGAAGCAGGTATTCTTGCCTTATTCTTGATCTTAGAAGAAATGTTTTTAGTATTTCACCATTGAGTATGAAGTAATCAAAACAATGGGTACTGTCATACAGGCAGCTACATAGACCAATGGAATAGAGCTTGAAAAGCTCACATTTTTGGTCAAGTGACTTTTGACAAGGGTGCCACAGTTGGTAAAGGACAGTCTTGTCAATATATACTGCTAGAGAAACTGGATACCACATGTGAAAGATTCAAGTTAAGCCCTTACTTAACACCAAATATAAAAGTTAACTCAAAATGGATTAAAGATCTAAACATACAGCTAATACTATAAGACTCTTAAGAGAAAACAGAGAAGTAAATCTTCATGATGAAAATTCAGAAGAATTCTAGTTATTTAATCTGGAAATGTCTATAATTTAACTATATTTTCACATATTGGCATCAAACAAATTGACTAAAGTAAAGTCTTAATTTGCAGGGGGACAATGAAAAATAATATGACAAGAATAATAGAATAAAAAAAATGGTATGTGTGTTTTTCCTAGTTCATTTGGTCAGGTTATTTGCACTAAGAGGATCCCAAAAGATACTTTCCCATTGTTTTAGTTTGTACTTTGAAAATGCGGCTAATGTTTGCTTGCAAATACAACTCTATGAAAACTCTGACATTAGAGTACATTAGAATCCTGAAACTATTTTATACAGATTTTTAAAATAAGGAATGAAATCTACATTTTGCTTTCTCTTTTTTCAACACCTTTATTTACTAATACACCTAAGACTTTGTCATTTTGTCTGGTCTACCACACTCCTCTGCCCTTGATTTTCCACTCCACTGTCCTTAGGCAGACTTTCCTGTTCCACTGTGGTGAACACGTCTCCTATACACTTTTTCCTCACAATGCATAATCCAGACAGAGTCATGTCAGGGATGGAAAAATGCTTTAACCACATTAACACTTGATTCCCTACTGACATTTAGTGAAACTTGCTTTGACAGTTTTCTCTGTATTTTTAAGCTCTTGCTTTGATAGATTCACTAAACTTTTACAATTTAATAAAATAAACAGTTCAGATATAAAAAGGAAATTTAGAGATCTTTTCTAAACATAGATGAAATGTGCATTTTTCAAAATTATTTAGTTAATGCATTCTATATGAATATTATAATGCATTCTATATGAATATTGTATTATAATAAACACAATTATATTTTAGATAAATTATATATTCACAATTGATGAAACATAGACCTAGAAACATTTTTGAAGATTACAAAACCATCCTGCTTATTTTATAGAAGGAAAAACAAAGCTCCAGATATATCAAAAAGCAAGTTTAGAATGAGGTCTGTCCCCTACTCCTGTCACTACCCTTCCTCCACCAGTTTGCCAAGTGAAGCACTTTATAATGTAAATTCTCAAGATGGTTTATCTCCATACAAAATGTCTCTCATTGACCTGTGTATTCACATTCTGAATATATTTTCTGATAAATGCAAATGCATTTCAGCTAATTATGGAAATATACATAATGTTGCTAGTCATGTGTTTATATAGCTGTCCAAGGATGCTCAAAATGTGTGCTAAATTCCTGCTTCAGTAAGATACCAGAAAGTAACTTAAAATTGTGAAATTTCAAAGTTTTTTTTTTTAATACATATGGAGAATTACTTGAATTACAGTATATTTACTTGGCTTCTCTTTCAGAATGAGAGTGTAAGAAGAGGATTTAGAGAGGAAGGAGAGAGAAACCAAACTTAGTGCTGGTACCAAAACACTTGTTTTTTTGTTTGACATGTGTTGACCCAATTAAAGTGCCACATGCTTAATCATTAGAGCCTTTTCTTGATCACCAAAGATTTTGGGCCTACCCTAAACATTTACATAATTTTACGTTGGTACTATTTTAGACCTAGTTTTGTGGCCAGTTTGTAGTGTGACCATGAGCATGTAACACTGATGTGTGTGGATTTCCTGAAGTGTAAGAACAAGAGATTTTCCCCATTTTCTTTGCAAATTCATTCAACTTGTACTTTTTTTTTAAAAAAAAACGTATGGTGTGGGAATGGATTCTGCAGCTGCTGTCAACTCAAAGCATCATGACCAGTTAGGTATGTCTGCTTGACTCTTTTTGAAAGGAGGGAGATGACAGACCTATCATAATTACAACTAGATATTTATCTCTATTCTCATTTATTTTTAGACATAAAAATGTTCATTTAAAAGCATAAATAAGGGGCGCCTGGGTGGCTCAGTGGGTTAAAGCCTCTGCTGTCGGCTCGGGTCATGATCCCAGGGTCCTAGAATCGAGCCCTGCATCGGGCTCTCTGCTCGGCAGGGAGCCTGCTTCCTCCTCTCTCTCTGCCTGCTTCTCTGCCTACTTGTGATCTCTGTCTGTCAAATAAATAAATAAAATCTTGAAAAAAAAAAGAAAATAAAAATAAAAGCATAAATAAGGGGTGCCTGGGTGGCTCAGTGGGTTAAAAGCCTCTGCCTTTGGCTTAGATCATGATCCCAGGATCCTGGGATCCAGCCCCGCATTGGGCTCTCTGCTCAGCGGGGAGCCTGCTTCCTCCTCTCTCTCTCTGCCTGCCTCTCTGCCTGCTTGTGATCTCTGCCTGTCAAATAAAAAAAAATAATTAAAAAAAGCATAAATAAATATAAAAAATAAACTAGCTTTAAATTGCATTTTGGGAGCCCCTGTTTACAAGCGGATTTAGTTCATGTTTTGTTCACTCCTTCAGTAAACATGTTTCCATTTTGGGGGGCTTGTTATTTCCATTCCTACTGTTATAACTTTTTCAAATCTATCATGGTCCTCCCAATATAAAGTCTATTAAACACTCAAAATACTAATCAGCTTTTTAAACTGTAAATTCCTTGACCTTTTATTCAGACATGAAGCAGAATTTCATTCTGCTGGCTTAATTGCCATAGTTAGTAAGAAATGAGACCTCAAAACAGAAGAGTGAGTAATGGAAAATTCTTACATAATCTTGTACCCAAATATATTTTTTTAAAGATTTTATTTATTTATTCGACAGAGATCACAAGTAGGCAGACAGGCAGGCAGAGAGAGAGGGAGAAGCAGGCTCCCCGCTGAGCAGAGAGCCCGATGCGGGGCTCAATCCCAGGACCCTGAGATCATGACCCGAGCTGAAGGCAGAGGCTTTAACCCACTGAGCCACCCAGACACCCCTGTACCCAAATATTGTAAGTGTAATTTTAAAGATATTGTGCCCAAGGAGTCTTAATCATGAAGGGATGCTATATTTGTCAAATTCTTTTTCTGCATCAATTGAGAGGGCCATACGGTTCCTCTCTATCCTCTTATTAATGTTTTCTATCACACTGATTGATTTGCAAATGTTCAACCACCTTTGCATCCCAGGGATAAAACCCACTTAGACATGATGGGTAATCCTTTTAATGTACTGTTGGATCCTATTAGTTAGGATCTTGTTGAGAATTTTGGCATCCATACTTATCAGGGATATTGATCTGAAATTCTTTTTGATGAGACTGTTTCCTGATTTTGGGATCAAGGTAATGTTGGCCTGATAGAATGAGTTTGGAAGTTTTCCTTCTGTTTCCATTTTTTGAAACAGCTTCAGGAAAATAGGTATTATTTCCTCTTTGAATATGCAGTAGAATTCCCCAGGGAATCCTTCAGGTCCTGGACTCTTGTTTTAGGGAGGTTTTTTATCACTGCTTCAAAATCGTTACTGGTTTTGGTCTATTCAGGTTGTCAATTTCTTCCTGTTTCAGTATTCATAGTTAATAGGTTTCCAGGAATGCATCCATTTCTTCCAGGTTGCTTAATTTATTGTCATATGTTATTTGATAATAATTTCTGATAATTGTTTCTATTTCCTTAGTGTTAGTCATGATATCTCCCCTTTCTTTCACAATTTTATTAATTTAGGCCCACATAATTAAGTTGCTTTCCTATACACTAACAATGTAACTGTAGAAAGAGAAATTAAGGGATTGATTCCATTTACAATAGCACCAAAACCCATAAGATATCTTGGAATAAACCTAACCAAAGAGGTGAAGGATCTATACTCTAGAAACTATAGAACACTTATAAAAGAAATTGAAGAAGACACAAAAAGATGAAAAAGAATTCCATTGCTCATGGATTGAAATAATAAACATTTTCAAAATGTCTGTGCTGCCCAGAATCATCTACACAATCAACACCATCCTGATCAAAATACCAATGGCATTTTTCAAAGTGCTGGAACAAACAATCCTAAAATTTGAATGGATCCAGAAAAGAACCTGAATCACCAAGGCAATGTTGAAAAAGAAAAAGCTGGGGGCATCAGGATACCTAATTTCAAGCTATATTACAAAGCTGTGATCACCAAGACAGCATGGTACCAGCAGGAAAACAGACACATAGATCAATGGAACAGAATAGAGAGCCCAGATATGGACCTTCAACTCCATGGTCAAATAATCTTCAACAAAGCAGGAAAAAATACCAGTGGAAAAAAGACAGTTTCTCCAATAAATGGTGCTGGGAAAATTGGACAGCTATATACAGAAGAATGAAGCTCAACCATTCTCTTACACCATATACAAAGAAACTCTAAATGAATGAAAGACCTCAATGTGAGACAGGAATGCATCAAAATCCTAGAGGAGAACATAGGCAGTAACCTCTTCGACATTGGCCACAGCAAACTTCTTTCAAGACACGTCTCCAAAGACCAGGGAAACAAAAGTGAAAATGAACTTTCTGGACTTCATCAAGATTAAAAACTTCTGCGCAGCAAAGGAAACAGTCAACAAAACAAAAAGGCAACCCACAGAATGGGAGAAGATATTTGCAAATGACACTACAGACAAAGGGCTGATATCCAAGATCTATAGATCTATATCTATATCTATATCTATATCTGATATCCAAGATCTATAGATCCAAGATCTATAAAGAACTCCTCAAACTCAACACACACAAAACAGATAATCATGTCAACAAATGGGCAGAAGACATGAACAGACACTTCTCCAAAGAAGACATACAAATGGCTTGCAGCCACATGAAAAAATGTTCATCATCATTAGCCATCAGGGAAATTAAAATTAAAACTACATTGAGATACCGCCTTACACCAGTTAGAATGGCAAAAATTGACAAGACAAGAAACAACAAATGTTGGAGAAGCTATGGAGAAAGGGGAGCCCTCTTACACTGTTGGTGGGAATGCAAGTTGGTGCAGCCACTTTGGAAAATAGTGTGGAGATTCCTCAAAAAGTTAAAAATAGAGCTACCCTATGACCCAGCAATTGCACTACTGGGCATTTACCCCAAAGATACAGATGTAGTGAAAAGAAGGACCACATGCACCTAAATGTTCACAGCAGTGATGTCCAAGATAGCTAAACTGTGGAAAGAGCCGAGATGCCCTTCAACAGATGAATGGATAAAGAAGATGTGGTCCATATATATAATGGAATATTACTCAGCTATCAGAAAGGATGAATACCCACCATTCGCATCAACATGGATGGAACTGGAGGGGATTATGCTAAGTGAAATAAGTCAAGCAGAGAATGATAATTATCATATGGTTTCACTCATGTGTGGGAACATAAGGAATAGCACAGAGAACATTAGGAAGGGAAGGAAGGGAAAAATGAAGGGGGTGGAAATCAGGGGGAGAAGAACCATTAGAGACTATGGACTCTGGGAAACAAAGTGAGAGTTTTAGAGGGGTGGGGGGTGAGGAGATCGGTTAGACCAGTGATGAGTATTAAGGAAGGCACATATTTCATGGAGCACTGGGTATCATACACAGTGAATCATGGGACACTACATAAAAAACTAATGATATACCATATGGTGACTAGCATTAAAAAAAAAAAAATACTCTGCCCATAACAGGTTGTTTATTTCTTATTACTGACTGAGTTCAATAACATTACTTTCAATTTTTTGTCTCCTTCCAAGTTTTTTCACTTCAATTTAAAAATACTTAAAATTAACCTTGTCTTTAAAACCACTTTGTGCTCCTGAAAGATTGGGGAGGGTATGTGCTATGGTGAGTGCTGTGAAGTGTGTAAACCTGGCGATTCACAGACCTGTACCCCTGGGGCTAATAATACATTATATGTTAAAAAAAAAAAAAGTTAGTGGTTTCCTATTGTTCTTTATTGCTTAAAATGTAGGGAAATGAGTAAAATAAATGTCTATTTCCCTTAGAGATTATTGTGTTTTCAGTTAGAGATCTTTGCAGAATTTATGGCATTTTCTATCTACTTATATAATTGAATTTATTATCAGCTACTTTCAAGTGACCACTTAGACAATACCAAACTAACAAACTATAATCCAAGAATGAAACTACCCAGTTTGCTTCAGAACAAAACACATAGGCATATGCATATATGTATGCATAAATATATATAAATACATACATCATATAAAATATATAAACACTTTCATGTATAGTATCAGTCAAAATTATTAGTGTATTTTTCCTAGACTATTTGCACAATACAATGAGCTTTGCGTTATTCTTTCATATAAACAACACAATCAGGACTCCTGGCATGGACTCTCAACCCTAGAAACCTTTGCAAAAATTTCTCTATTACTTTGAAGGAGTGGACAGCTATTGGATTACAATTAAATTTAGGTAGAAAATGAAAGATGATATTTCAAGTTCTCAATATCAAACTGTAGAGCATAAATATGATAATCAAACCCTGAATTAGATTATGTGTTAGATTGGTAGATATATTAGAAAGTAGAAAATCAGGTTGACATTTCATCAGTAGCCGCTCTTCTCATCAGAACTATTTTACTCTACATTGCTCACATTCATCTTGCTCTACTATCCGGGGAGATCACACTATAGAAAAGTAATATTTGTTACAATTGGCAACATATTTATGGTAAAGAAAAATGCATGAAGGTTAGTAAAACTTGCCTGGTGAAAGAGTATTCCAAATAGTACCTTAAATTATCAGAGCAATATCCTGTGAATATATATTAAGTTATTTGAAACACATTGATACTAATATTCTCCTTTATAAAAATTTCTTAATTTTGACACTTCAAAATTCTTTCATTACTGTATAAATTTCTTCAGTCTTCATTTGATCTGGAAATATATATATTTCTTCAATATACCAAAATATCTGTGACATTGTGTGAATTAATGCATTTTATTAAGATAATGGTATAGATACATAAAAATCAGTATGTTGCAAATGTAACTCAAAAATTGGCTTATCACTAATTTAAATTCAGATTGCACCGTATATCAGTAAATAAATCCATAATTATTTTTTGTAAGCATTTTGTCCTTTCAGATTGTAGTGGAATAGAAAAATATCCAGTGACCTACCTAGGATATTTTGTTGAACTGAAATGATTTACTAGAGTGTTATACTCTTAGAAAGAAGTTACTACTTAATATCTTAATCTATTTAGGTATTTAAAAAATGACGATAGTCATCAAGGCTGATATTAGGCTGATTTTTGGATTGCACTCTTTTACCAAAGGCTTTCATTTATTTTTTGGCAGGTTGTTGCTTAAAACTATACTGCTAGTTTCTTAATTTGTGGACCCTATTTAGTCTCCAGTTGTTTTGTAAAGTCCATTTGTTTTCTCTTTTCCCCTTCCCGCTCCGCTTCCAGCTTCTCCTCCCCTTCTTTTCCCTTCCTTTTCTCTCCTTCTCCTTCTTCCCCCGACTTCATCAACAAACACAGGTGGATGTAACTGATCCCTGCTATTGATAATCTGTTTTCCAGCCATTTTACCTCAGGCTGCATGATTATTAAGCTTAGGGTCTCTCTTCAGTGTTATCACAGTTAACGTGTCACTGAAATCTGTCATTCTACAATGTACATCACCTTCTTTCAAAGCTCCAATATCTGTTTCTTCAGAGCTTATCAACTATTACTAAGCCAGTGTCATGATTAAATAAAATCAGCACTTAAAAATAAATGAAATATAAAATATATAAATAAATGATAATATTATGTTTATAACCCACATTTGGAGCTAGCCATCAGTCTTACCTTTTTTTCTTAATCTTTGAAATCCATAATTAGTAACAATAATTAAAAGCATTGGAGTCTTTACACTTTGAATACTTGCCTCATTGTGGAATATTAAACTAAAATCTGGTAGTCAATGACAAGGGCTGGGAACACTGAGTATTATTTTTCAATATTTCTAAAAAGGAGTATTTTTACTGCTGCCCACACTTTACAAAATACCAGCTGCCTGCAATTCAGTGCTTAAAAATCCTGGAAACGGCATGTTCCGAATGTGTGGTGGTTTAATGAAAATATTCACCAGAAGTGTAATACATATATGTAGGATATATGCATATGCGTATATCACATTGTATGCAGGTGAAGGAAAATTTTGGGCTTTATAATCTCAGTATAATTTTAATTATACTTGGAAGATATAAATTGAAATTTAAATCT
The DNA here is from genome assembly GCF_963455335.1 of Martes martes. Classification (NCBI taxonomy): domain Eukaryota; kingdom Metazoa; phylum Chordata; class Mammalia; order Carnivora; family Mustelidae; genus Martes; species Martes martes. The sequence goes on from NC_137892.1 coordinate 39,921,429, forward strand.
CAAGTTATAAAAAATGCTGGGCTTTGTAGTTTAGCCCATAACAACTGAAGGATTCTCACAGAATTGAGTTTTCTGAATTCTCAGAATTATGCCAAAAATCAAACTGTTACATTTCTGTAGTGGTGAAAAAATACTCAAAGTCATCTGTATAAAATCAGTTGGTGATACTTGTTTGTTGTTTTTTTTTTAAAGATTTTATTTATTTGACAGAGATCACAAGTAGGCAGAGAGGCAGGCAGAGAGAGAGAGGAAGGGAAGCAGGCTCCCTGCCGAGCAGAGAGCCTGATGCGGGGCTCTATTCAAGGAGCCTGAGATCATGATGTGAGCTGAAGGCAGAGGCTTTAGCCCACTGAGCCACCCAGGCGCCCCTGTGATACTTGTTCTTAAGGCCAGATTCTAGATATACAAATGCTCAGGCAGACACTGAGTTGGTATGAAATGTTAAAGTGTCATATCAGAGGTAACTAAAAAGTTAAGGATATGAATCATCTAGGAGTAAGTCACATCAAAGTCAATATGATAAAAATCAAACAAAAAATCTTAATTCATTAGCATTTTTCTTCTTCCCCAATAACTCTGTGATAGTTGTTTTGCTTTTGGTTTTAACAGTAGAGTAATTGGACCATGCTTTGAAATCAGCCTGATCTTTTAAATATACGTTGATCATGAAACCTATATAAGGCATAGTACTAATTCTCTAATTCTGAAATGGATCTTCAGTATTACTCTGCAACTTACTATCATGATAAGAGCCGGAAGTATATTATGCACATTTGTTAAGTGACTTTCTTCCATAGAAACGTATTATGCTGGAATAATTGCCTTTCATGAAACTATTCATTTGGGTTTCATCTCATACAGAGAATCTAGAAGATCATACAAGGAAATAAATACTAACTAACTTTGTTTTCTGGTCTCCAAATTAGTAGTGCAAAAAGAGCAAGGACAGCCACTGGCTAGAAAATTTCCCTAAATGCTTCTTCATAAGGATAATGTACAATGAAAAATTTAAAAAAGGGAGTAATTCGAGTCCTGTGTTGATAACTAGTATAAAATTCATAAGTTTTCTTATCTGTTAAGATCAACTGTGCCCTTCAGAAAATTCTAATCGGAAAGTAGTATTGCAGGTTTTTTGTAACACAATGTGGAATATTGAGTTGTAGGAAAATTTTTTTAAAAAATTAAGACAGGGGCGCCTGGATGGCTCAGTGGGTTAAAGCCTCTGCTTTCGGCTCAAGTCATGATCCCAGGGTCCTGGGATAGAGCCCCGCATTGGGCTCTCTGTTCAGCAGGGAGCCTGCTTCCCTTCCTCTCTCTGCCTGTCTCTCTGCCTGCTTGTGATCTCTGTCTGTCAAATAAATGAATAAAATCTTTAAAAAAATAAATAAAAATAGAAAATTAAGATATTGACAGAATTTATATTTGCAGGTATATCTTTTTTATTAACTTATATGCCGAAAAGTGTGTCATGAATTCATTTTGGGATAACCATCAGCATTGACTGTAGCTCTCAAATTATTTTTATTTTTTTTTATTTTTTTTAATTTATTTATTTGACAGAGAGATCATAAGTAGGCAGAGAGGCAGGCAGAGAGAGAGGGGGAAGCAGGCTCCCTGCCGAGCAGAGAGCCCCACGTGAGGCTGATGTGGGGCTCGATCCCAGGACCCTGGTATCATGACCTGAGCCAAAGGCGGAGGCTTTAACCCACTGAGCCACCCAGGTGCCCCTCAAATTATTTTTAAAAAGTATTTGATATTTGCATTGCAATTCCTTATTATTGAGTAAGTCAGACAATGAAGAATAAAACCATATACATTTTAGTCATTTGTTTTTATAGGATAATAAATTATTAAAGGTAGTAATTTATGTGATAGAGAATAAATAGCACAAGAAAATAATATTTTGTGATTTCATTAAGTTTAGGAAAATACAAATCAGGGTTTCTTGATGGATAACATTTACTTTTTAGTTCCTGTCATTTTAACTCTGGGGCTCCCTTTCTATTACCAAGGGACATTGAATTTGATTAAGAAAAAAAATGCAGCAATAAGTAGATATAAATGAGCTAACAGTGTCATTGATGATAGGTGTTTTATGATCATCTCTTACTATTAAGCTGCCATCAATGCTCCAGGTAACACGGACAAGTGCTATCAGAACTGGCTTGATGAAGACCTCAGTGAAATTAAGCAATACAGTTAAAACATTATGTTAAAAAGTAGAAATGTGCATAATAAAAGTAGAAGTAGTAAAATGATGAAAATAACCATAATTGTATCATGGCATTGGAATTACAAGTATTCTAAGTAGGAGACATCTTTAAAATATTATATTGGGAAGCTTTCCTGGTATTCATAAGGATGTAGCTTATGAGTTGTGTAGCTTATGAAGTTTTTATGTGTGCTAAATTATCACATAAAGGCAAGAAAATTTATTAAAGCTATCCTATAATTCATATTTGGAAAAAGAATATGGCATTAATAGAATATCAAAATCAACATTAACTTCATCACCATCTATACTAGTATAATTTCAAGTTTAAATCTGTAATGAAGGTTCTGAACCAGTTCATCAGGATACCCTTAGGCAACATTAAATCAATATATATGATCATTAGGTGTGAGACAAAGATCATTAGCCACATATTCATCCAAAGTCTACCTTTAGCTTATCTTGTGAAGAAGATATTTAATGACAAGTTACCCAATTGCTAAGAGACTAATTAAATCAATAAAATACATTGTAGGTAAAACAAACAAACAAACAAAAAAACAAAACAAAACAAAAACTCCGGGGCACCTGGGTGGCTCAGTGGGTTAAAGCCTCTGCCTTCGGCTCAGGTCATGATCTCAGGGTCCTGGGATCGAGCCCCACATCGGGCTCTCTGCTCACCAGGGAGCCTGCTTCCCCCTCTCTCTCTGCCTGCCTATCTGCCTGCTTGTGATCTCTCTCTCTGTCAAATAAATAAATTCTTAAAAAAAACCCAAAACCCTACAATCAGTTGTTGACACTCACCTGGTGTCAGTCAGTATGCCCTGGTTCAATTCCCGCTCTGTTACTTAGCAGCTCTGTGACCTTGGAATAGCTAGCTAACCTCTCTATGCCAGAGTCTCCTGATTTGTGAATGGGAATAAGGGCCATTCCTTTTTCATAATGTGGTTAAGTAGATTGAGTTCATAGTTGTAAAACCCTTAAATAGTTGATATATTGAAAGTCCTGCATAACTGTTAAAATACAACAGAACCGGTCTTAGACATTGAGGAATGAACAACATAATCTGTAATAGAAGTATGATTAAATTTTGAATATTAGGAAGTACAAAGCCAAAAATTGTTTAACACAGCACATAAAGCAGCCTAGAAGTTGTAGAGTTCCTGGGTATTGTCCCTTGACCTGCCAGTGAGGAACTGAAGCACTTTTTAATGAGTTGATACGTCTTATGATGAGTGAAAATGCTCCTCTTGCCTTTCTTTTGCATAAATGTGGTCAAAAAGGTTTGTAGGTTTTGCTTGCTAATTTGCTTAGGGCACCTTCTTTGGAAAAATTAAGAACCAACTGACATCCATCACCAGAGGGAACTAAGACTTTGAGACCACCTGCTACTTACTTTGACACATCAATGCCAACCTTTTGGAAAATGTGTAAGCCACAGGGGGTAATGACCAGGTGTGCTGGCATATTTTGCCACTTCATTTCAGTGTTCAATCTGATTAAAGTGCAAGCAGACTATTTTAGGAATTTTTAGTTTTTGCTGAACACATTTCTGATATGTTAGACTGGTTATTCTTGCAGAAAAGTTTTTGAAAATGGATTCGTTGGAGAACAATTCTCAAATCCTTGCTTTTGTTTTAATTTTAAAACTTTGCTTTTAAATATTAACTGTCATTCTTTCCTCAGCACTCCCTTAACACTTTGTTCTATTAATCTCTTTACCACATAATATTTTAGCTATTTGTTTCTATCATTTTGAACTCAACTCCTTAAGGGTAAGGGCACTATTATTCTTTGTCCATTTTTGAATAGCCCCACAAACGTGGCAGAGGTGAAATATACTTCCACAAACCTAATAAAGGCAAGAAAAATTAATTATTCCACCTACCATCATGAATTGTGTTCATTGAGGACTGCTAATATATTAACAGAAATTTGTTCCTACGGTGACCTAATAATAAAGGGCCTAATATCCAAATAGGATGCCTTTAGACTGACAAGCAAGAATACTCCGTAATGTTTTCTTAACCCCCCGTTAAAAGTTAGGTACTATGTTTTTAAGAGAACACTAAAAAGCCAATGTGATTTAGGGATAGAAATCTTTTGCGTTTTCTCTGAAAATCATGTTTTTAAAGAGGTATTTATTGTTTTTCATGGGTGATTGAGACCATGCACAAATGAAATAAAAAAGATTTCCGCCTTCCAAAAGCAGCAAAGCTACTCAGTTGAACTTTGATCCTAGTAACAAAGCTGGGTAATTGCTACTACTTCTGCTTTATTTCTTATTTATGAACTAATTTTATTTAAAAAGGAACATGCAATTATAACTTGCATGTTAACTCAGTGGGTTAAGCCTCTGCCTTCGGCTCAGGTCATGATCTCAGGGTCTTGGGATTGAGCCCCGCATTGGGTTCTCTCCTCAGCAGGGAGCCTGCTTCCCCCTCTCTCTCTGCCTGCCTCTCTGCCCACTTGTGATCTCTCTCTCTCTCTCTCAAATAAATAAATAAAATCTTTAAAAAAAATAACTTTATCTTTCCCATGCACCACTGTAATTAATAGGGACTGTTTCATATAATACCAAAACTCAAATTTCATTAAAACTCCTCTCCCCAAGTCCAGAGTGCTTCAAACATGAAACCTGAGTGGGAGAGAAAGGGCTCATGTTCACTATCTTCCTTTTCTCCCACCACACTTGTTGTGACTTCTTTTAAAAGAATGATTTAGAGGGTATGAGTGGAGGGTAGGAAAGGAGCAGAAAAGGTTTGTTTGATTGGCATCTCTTGGCTACAGTTAAAAAGCTTTTTCTATTTTCATGGAGTGTGTTATTCTTGGTGAGTAATAAATAGACCGACCCCTCATATCTGGGAACGAGTATAACAGTCCCAGTTAGGCCTTAATCTTATTAGGAGCTTGTCTAACACAAAGCTAAGGCCTCAGTGTTATTTCACACTGGCCTGAAACACAGGCCATATTTTTCCCTGATAGACAAAAATTTTCTCCCAGAACAATCAACATCGGACACAATCACCCTAAACATGATAAAGTGGGACAAAAACAAGATTACTGTGCAATCACAAAATAGCAAATATACGCTCTGCTAAAAATACTTCTACTAATTTACTAGTAGTAGTTGTATCTTTCATTCAGTGTGTTCATTCCATAGATAAGATTTATTGAGGTATCCATTCATGAAATTGTTCCCCTTTGTGATAACACCTAGTATAGAGTAAATCCCTGCTTTCTTACACTCTCTTCAATATTGCCTAACCAAAGAACAAACGGAATAAATTCTAATACCTCTTGGTGAGACATTCCATGGTTCTCCATAGTAAGTAGCCTCACTCTGTGTTATGATCATATATCAGATATGTAACATTTTAGAAATTTTACATATTTTTAAATTCTCCTGTGAATTTAAATAATTTTGCTACCAAGTTTAGAAATTAGTAATCAGGGTGCCTGGCTGGCTCAGTGAGTTAAGCATCCAACTCTTGATTTTGCCTTAGGTCATGATCTCCGGGTCATGAGATCCAGCACCGTGTCTTGCTTCATGTTCAGCCCGGTCTGCTCCAGATTCTCTCTCCCCCTTTCCCTCTGCCCTTCCCATACTGTGTGAGCATGCACATGCTCTCTCTAAAGTTAAAAAAAAAAAAAAAGTCTTAAAAAAATTAGAAATCAGAGTTTAGTAGAGATAGCATTTCATATTGTGATATAATGTCAAATATTCATATTCCTTACCTGAAGAAATGATATATAATGCTTAAGAAATTTATAAACAAGCAATGTGAAAAACTAGGGATTATGCACAGTGAAAAAAATGGCAAAAAAATCTTTTCAAGATGTAATTTTATTCCAGTTTAATTTTATGTAAGTTTTTTTTCTAGCTCTGAGGAATTTTTTATTCTTATTTTTCAGCAGTTTTAAAAATTTTGCTAGTTGTGATTTTGTGCTCTTTAGAGTGTGGGGAGCTCTCTGAATTTATTTTATTTCTGGTTTGGAATGTCATTAATTTGGGGAAATTTTTAGACATGATTGCTTCAAATATTTCTTAACGGTATTCACAATCTTATTCCACTCAGGAGTTTCAGTTTCATGGATTCAGACAACTTTATGTTGTCTCCTATTTCTTGGATGATATCCTTTGTTTTTCTTCACTCTTTTCTCTCTTTGCATTTCAATTTGATTAATTTTTGTAACTTCCAGCACATTGATCCTTACTTCAGCTTTATTGATGTACTGATAAAGGCATCAAAGACCTTTATCACTATTACTGTAATTTTGATTTGTAGCATTTCTTTGATTCCTATAGTTTCTATATCCCTTCTGAAACTGTGTATTTGATCTTGTACATCGTGTAAATTTCCCATTAGAATTTTTAACATATATCGGTTATTTTAAATTCCTTGTCTGATATTTCTGACACTTCTGTCATATCTGAGCATGGTTTTGATCATTGTTTTGTCTTTCAAAGAGGTGGTGGTGGTATTTTAACCTTTTGTGTGTCATGTAATTTTATGTAAAAACAAACATTGATTAGGAAAATCTATTTTGAAGCTTAGTGCTTAGATATGAGTCAGCCTTTCTTTCCACTAGGCCTTTAATAAAGAGATTTGTGTTAATGTCAAAATATGGGTTGCTTTTAAGTTTTATTGTTGCTATCATTGACTACATTGTGGTTTATTATACCGTGGGCACCAATTCTTTCCGATTTCTCTAGTGATACTTGTTTGAGTCTCTATGTAGCTTTGGGTTGTCTTTTGTGTGCTGGTCCCCAGGAAAACTGTTACTATGTTGCTAGCTATATATCCCTGTTATCTTTACTCAAGTCTTGTTGATGTGATATGGTATGTGATGATGGGCTTACTATGTGTAAAGTTGTTATTAAAATTGTTATTAATTTGAAATATTAGCATAAAAGATAGGGGCAAGAACTATACTGGAGCAAAAATTAATTATATTGTATTAGATAAGTATTTCTCCAAATCTGAGTATTTTGAGGTAACATGCAAAGTTTAATACCTTGGCAAACAATAAGAAAATAGCTCAAAAAAATGGAGTAAAAAAAATCAAGGCATTAAAATGGTATACTGTAAAATATTTAATAAGAAGGCAATAATGGAAGAATAGAGGAACAAAAAAAGCATAATGCATATAAAAATAGCAAAATGACATATATAATTTTTACTTTATCAATAATTGCATTTAGTGTAAATAAACTAAATGTTCCAGTCAAAAGAAAGAATGGACAAAACATTTGACCCAACTATATACAAAATCTTATACCTTATATTCAAAGACAAAAATAGCTTGAAATTAAAGGTGTGGAAAAACAAAATGAAGACTCAAAATAAATTAGGAATGGCTGTACTACTATCTAGCAAAATAGACTTAGGGAAAAGTGTTATTAAATTAAAAAGGACATTTCATAATTTGAGTCAGTCCATCAGAAGGTATTATAATCGAAAATGCTAGTATCATAAAATAGAGCTTCAAAACACATGAAGCAAAATGGATAGATTTAAAGGAAAAAGAGCCAACTTAAAAATACTAGAGACTTCTGTATTGCACTTCCACTGGTGAATAGAATGAGGAGTTAAAAAGTGGGTGAGAAAACAGAAGATTTGAACACTATTAACCAATTGAACCAAACAGGCATCTGTAGAATCTTCTACCCTTCAACAGTAGAATGCACTCACCTCTTAAGTCACAGAATATTTCTCCAGGATAGATCATATGTCAGACCATGAAATAAGCCTTAATAAATTTAAAAAAAAAGAAAGAAAAGAACAGTTGGGAAATTAAACAACAGACTCCTAAATAACAAATGAGTAAAAAAGAAAAATGCAAGAGAAAAAAGGAATTACTTAAGAATGAAATAAACATGAAGATCAATCCTAACAGACCTTTGAGATTCTGGTAATGCAGTGCTTACGGCAAAATTTATAGCTAAAAATACCCGAATAAAAGAAGAATAGTCTTAAATTTATTACTCAACCTCCTACCTTAGAAAATTAAAGAAAAAGAAAAAAAAAAAAAAAGAAAGAGAGTGAGAGAGTGAGTAGACCAGCTACAAAAAAAGAATGAAACCTTGTCATTTACAATGATGTAGATGGAGCTAAAGAGTATAAAGGAAAGAAGTCAGGGAAAGACAAATACCATATGATTTCACTCATGTGTGGAATTTAAAAAACAATCATAGTGGAAGAAAGGAGAGAAAGACAAATCAGGAAACACTCTTACCTGTAGAGAACAAAGGGATGGTTACCAGAGCAGAGGTGAGTGGGGGGGGATGGGTGAAATAGGTGATGGGGATTAAGGAGTGCACTTGTGATGAGTATCATTTTGTAGGGAAATGTTGAATCACTACATAACTGTATATGTACACGTGTAACTAATAATACACTATATGTCATCTAACTGGAATTTAAATAAGAATTTGAAAAAAAACAAAGTGGAAGGAAGGAAATAAATACTGAAGTGAAATGAATATAATAAAGGACAGAGTAACAATCAAGAAAACCAACAACTGGAAGTTGGCATTTTGCAAAAATAAAAAAAAATTAACAAATATTTAGACTGAGAATAAAATTCAAATTATTTAAATCAGGAATTGAAGACTGAAATTACTACTCTCCTTAGAGAAATGAAAAAGAACATATTTGATATTTTGAGCAATTTCATGCCAATACATTAGATAAATTAAATGAAATGGACAAATTCTTCCAAAGATACAAAGTACCAAAACTAAATTAATCAATACAAAATAAAAAATCTGAATAGGCCTATAAAAGTAAATTAAAACTGGCTAGCTCCCAGTAACTTCAGTGGTGGTAATCTTTGGTTTATCCACCAAAGATAAAAAAATATAATTCATAATAATCTTCCCTAAACCATTCCAAATAACAAGAGGGAACACTCCTACACACATTTTTTTTTTAAGATTTTATTTATTTATTTGACAGATCACAAGTAGGCGGAGAATCAGGCAGAAAGAGAAGGGAGGAAGCACCACTCAGGCACCCCTTCTACACACATTTTATCACCCCATTATTATTCTGATCCTAAACCAAACAAAAACAAAAATACCTTAAAAACAGAGCTACAGACCAATATTCCTTAGGAATATAGACATAAAATCCTCAACAATGCTACCAAACTGAATCCACAAATATACAAAGAATTATATACCATAATCAAACGTTTATGCCAGGAATGTAAGGCTTTATTACCATAAAAAATCAATATTCTATGCATCAATAGATTAAAGGGGGGGAAAAACCCTATTATCATCTAGGTCAACTCATAAACAGCATTTTTCTGAGGATAAAACCCAATACCCTTTCTTGGTAAAAGCATTCAAAAAAGTAGGAATAGTTGAGAACTTGCAAAACTTGATAGAGGTATTGTACATAAAACATAGAGGTAACATCATACCTGATGGAAAAAACAGTCTCTTTCCCTCTCCTGACCATGATTAGGAAAAAGATTAAAATGTTTTCTCTTGCCATGTCACCACATTACACTGGAATTCTTTCCAGGGTTTTTAGGAAAGAAAAAACATCCTGATTGGGAAGGAACAGTCTAAATAGACTTATTTAGTCTAAATAGACTAAAACAGTCTCTATTTCTAGATGACATATAGAAAACTCCAAGTAATCTATATTAAAACTACTAGAACTAATAAATTTTGCAAATTTAAAGCTTATAAGATCAGGGTACCTGGGTGGCTCAGTGGGTTAAGCCTCTGGTTCAGGTCATGATCTCAGGGTCCTGGGATTGAGCCCCACACTGGGCTCTCTGCTCAGCAGGGAGCCTGCTTCCTCCTCTCTCTCTGCCTTCCTCTCTGCCTACTTATGACCTCTTTCTCTCTGTCAAATAAATAAATAAAATTTTTTAAAAAGTAAAAAAATAAAACTTACAAGATCAAGATGGAAAAATCAATTATATTTACCTACACTAGCAATGAATCATTTGAAAATTTAATTACAAAATAATTACATGTTTAATAGAATAAAAGGAATTAAGAACAAATTAAATCAAGTGTAGGTATTATATATGCTGAAAACTACAAATTTTTTTTAGTTAAAAAAATTGAAGGTTTATATAAAAGGTAAAGTGTTGCATATCCATGGATTGAAAGACTTAATGTGGGATGCCTGGGTGGCTCAGTCAGTTAAGCATCTGCCTTTGGCCCTGGTCATGATTCCAGCATCCTGACATTGAGCCCCACATTGGGCTGCTTACTCAGCAGGGAGACTACTTCTCCTTTGCCTGCTGTTCACTCTGCTCATGAGTGTGTGGGCTCTTTCTCTCTGACCAAAAAAAAAAAAAAAAAAAAAAGTGTTTAAAAAAAAAAAAAGAATGTTAAGCTGACCATACTGCCCAAATTTATTCAATGTGATACCTATATAAGTTCAAGTGTTACAAGGTTTTCGCAGAAATGAACAAGTTGGGAAAAAAATTAACAAGATGATCCTAAAATTCATTATAGAAATGAAAGAGACCTAGAATACTCAAAACAATCTTGAGAAGGAAAAATTAAGTTGCAGTACTCATACTTGTCAATTTCACACATAGCACAAATTTCCAGTAATCAGGACAATGTGTGACTGATATGAGGGTTGCCATGGAATAGATATGAGGGTCCAGAAATAACATTTGTGGTGAATTGATTTTTTACAGAGGTGTTAAAACAATCCTACTGGTAAAGAACTGACTTCCAAAATGATGACTGCTCTTTTGGAAGGTGATGATAATTGCCATTTTATCAAGTAATGGCAAAAGTCTGTATTCAGTAGTTCTCCCTGTCTTATTTGACATTTTTACTGGTTTGTCTTTTATCTACACTTTGTTATTAATATAACTAAAAGGAACATACTGACTTCATGTGTTTTATAGAACATGTTAATATTTGTCTTCCAAATTAAACCATATTTCCAATTACCTAGTGAATATTTAAACCAGTCAAGCAAAATAAACACCTCATGGGGAAGTATCCAAAATTGATGACAGTGACTTGATATAATTATGTTGTCTAGTTATAAATCAATTTGCTTTTATGTATGGTACTCTGACATTCCAAATATTTTTAATTATGTCTGAAGACAAAATATCTTTTGAAGGTCTTACTGCAGGAAGAACAATTTTTATAATTCTGGTGGTTGGTTTACTTCTTATTGTAGGACTTCATGTTCAATACATACTCAGTAAAAAGGAATACAGTGGGTCTCTAAGTAACTCCACCCAAGATAAGCATTTAATTCAGTGATACCTGAAATAGATTGTAAGATTTCATGTATGTATTAAAATATTCATTATCAGTGATGAAGTAAACTCCTAGTGTATTTGTATCACAAGAAAAAAAATCTATCCAGAGAATGAAAGGAAGAAAACTAAGTAGTCCCAATTAATGAATGAAACAATAGCCTATTTAAAAAGTAACATTGTTAGAAAAAGACTCATTTCTTTTAATATAAATGCAAATGTTTTGAATTTTAATATCATTTTTAAATAAAAGGCAAGGAATCATTAATGATACACAGGGCAAGCTGATTGCACCTATCAATTAAGACTGGATTGAATTTTCATAAAGCAATAAAGTTAGTTAGAATGAATGAAAATAAAATGATTGCTCCCAAATGATGAGCATTGTCTTCTATGCAAGCAAAGTGTTTATGTGTCTACACCCTGAGACATATTTTTGTGCATAAACAAAGAACCACAGATTTTAATTCACTTATTTTATACTTCACTAATCTAAATACTATGTGACCTCAATAAGAAAGAATTGAGTAATAAAAAATTTTAGCAGTAACTTAAGTAGAAATAATACAGTATTTATGAAATATCAAGTAAGAGATTGTATAATTACATATTTTATCCATAAAAAGTATATTTTGACTAAATATGTTGAAACTTATTTTATTTATTATAACTATAACACGATTCTGCAAATTTTGTTATGAAAAAAGAAAATAATGAATGATTACAAAGAAAAGCAAACTGTGTGATAAACTATTGTCAGTTACCAGAACAGAAGGGGAAAAAATGGAGCTTTTGTGGGGTATACAGAATTGAAAAAAAATGCATTTTTAACTAGACATAATGTTTAAAATAAAAAATAAATCTTATTACTAAGATAACTATTAGGATACTAATCACTTGTAGTAATTACTAAGAAGAACTAATATTTTCATTAATTAAGAAACTGTTTTATAATTTTTTTCCCTTCCTACCTCCTACTACTTCAGCTCATGTGAAAATTGAAAATCTATTAATACTTCTGTTATCATACATTGTATGTCAGGTACTTTTCAACATGCACATAAATTTCTACACAGATAACTGACAGTGTAGCTCAAAATCATTTTTCTTAGGCAAAATTAACTGTGCTAAGACAGATGAAGCAAAGTTCTTATGGTACCTATATAAGAACTCAAAAATGACAATCAAGATTAATATTTCCATATTACCTTGGTCAAATGCAAAAAAAGTTTCATTTGGATGATTAATCTCACGTGTTTCCTGCTCTTTCTCGCAAGTATAGTTTTCAGAGGGAAACCTTATTTATCCCTCAAATAATCATTGAAAAATATGTAATAAGTACAAAAATATTATGCATGATAAATGAGAGAAAATTCAAACCAGTTCACATTTCTCTCACTAGATATCTTGGGTGGAAATACCTAATCTAGTGCCTAGAACAGCTGATAGCCTTAAACATAGATAATTAATCTTATGAATATCTTATTAATATTAATAAGAAGAATCAATCCATAGAATGGATTTTTTTAAAAGTAGTATTCTTAAGGAACGAGTTAACAAATGAATTGTGCATTTAAGTCCTTAATTCAAACTAAACACCAAAGAGTCAGTTTGTGCATGGGGCACCTACTTCTCTTTCTCTATTCCTTTATCACAAAGAACCATATATCAGTACAACTTTCCACAGGCCAGGTAAGTGTACATAAATGTCTTTTTTTTTAAAATCCAGTTAGTGTGGCAGCTATTCCAAATAAAAAGTACTATTTCACTTTTTCTAAAAAACCAATATGTGTAATGACTAAAATATGTATATGTATATGTATATTTCACTTTTTCTAAAAGCCAATATGTATAATGACCATAAAAACCAATATGTACAATGACTAAAAATGAATATTTTAGAGTACATTGTTTTTTGAGTGTAATATGCTTTTTAAAAAAATACAAAATATCAATACAAATGTTTGTACATGTGAAGTTTAAAGGTTTTTTAATCAGAACATATTTTATCTGAAGAGATTGCATTTAAAGTAGTAGAAAATTATTTTTATGACCCCCAAATAGATGTTCTTTAACAAATACTTTGTGATTTAAAAATTCATCAAATAGCTCAATTAAAATAATTAGTTGATTTAATCAATGGATTCACAAACTAAGCAAAGTTCTTAGTAATACTATCATCGAAAGAAATGCACTTATTTAAATATTTGATTAGTATTTAACACAGATCGTTACGTGCTTTAGCAATATTGGAATAATGTGCTTAATATTCCTAGAGGAGAGCCTTGGGGCATAGTATACTATATTAAAAACCTTGGTGGCCTTCTTGGAGATGAACTTAGGGTATCATGACACCACTTCAAATTAGAAGCTTACAGAAAATTAATGAGGGACTTAGAGATATTAAGAGCAGAATAAATAATAGTCATTCTATAAATAAAAGTTTATCCCCAAGGTGAATGCTGGGTTAATTTCAGGTCTTTGTTGTGCCCATGGTATAATTAAAACATCTTTGTAGAAATAGAAATGTTTTGACATATATACTCAATTGTATTCAAAGCACTTTAAAATTAATCTGATAAAATATTTCTCTGAATAACTTAGTAATAACAATTTTATTTTCATAGAGATATTAACTTAAAGACCATGTAACTGATCTACATTTTACATGGTTGGTTTGGTGATTCTTTGTAATTATTCCATCTGGGCATTTCCCAATTGAATGTGACAGTTTGTCACTATTTCGTAGTGCCTAGAATAGGCTAGGACACACACAAACACACACTCACACACACACAAACACCCATAACTGTATTTTGAGTAAATGTTTTTAAAATATATCTAAGATTTATCAGGCTGGGATATTGTGGCTATGTGAAAAATGATGTTTGCTAATCATTCAGTAGTAGGGGGCTTGAAGATTATTGATATTTTAGTAATAGACCATAATTCTCTTCCTTATTTGTGTGAACCTCAAGACACAACTCTTTACTTGGAAATGATCAATATGCTCATTGTAGGGGAAAGCAAACAAAAAGAAAAAAATAGTCACAGCAACAAAAGAAAACCTTATAGAAACCCTCAGAATCCAGAGCTACTTGAGCATATTAGTCATTTAAAATAAAACTGATTGTTTAACTTTGAAGGTCAAAATACTGTTGACAGGTGGTTTGATTACAAATTCAAGATGTATTAAAGATATATGGGGCACCTGGGTGGCTCAGTGGGTTAAAGCCTCTGCCTTCGGCTCAGGTCATGATCCCAGGGTCCTCATCTGGCTCTCTGCTCGGCAGGGAGCCTGCTTCCTCCTCTCTCTCTGCCTGCTTCTCTGCCTGCTTATGATCTCCGTCTGTCAAATAAATAAATAAAATCTTAAAAAAAAATAAAGATATAAGGATAGTGTAATGTATGTAAAAATGTTCAGAATGAATGCTAATCGGTAATGAGATGCCACCAGCTGAAAGTAGTTTTAAATTAGTTAGCCTTTTGTGTAGGTATTTCTCCTATAAATCAGGAAACTTGACCGATTGCTCCAAGTACTTACATTAAACATATCCTTATTTTCTTGTTTTTTCCTTGTTGTTTCTTTAAAAAAAAAAATCAAGACCCTCATTGTTATAATAATAAATAATGAAGAACAATTTAATGTTTAAAAGAATCTGGTGTTCTTCTCTCCATTTTTTTTTTTTTTTTTTTTTTTTTTTTTTTTTTTACTCAAGCACCATTTTTGGTATTTCAGTTTTTTTTTTCCTATGGGATTTATGCTTAGACATATTGTGGCATTTCTGCTATCTTCTAGTTCATTAATTTTGGACATTATTTATTGACTCCTCATTATAGTATGTCAGGACATGAAGCTAATAACTCAGTCATTATTAAATGTAACAATCTTGCAAATGCATAGGAATATTACAATGTATCATGGTTAAGTTTTTTTTTTTTACTATTTAATATCCATATTTTGAAATAATTACAGATTCAAAAGAAGTTGCAAAGGTAATACAAAGAGGTCCCCTGTACTCTTGACCCAGTTTCTCTGAAGGCTACGTCCTGCACATGTAGCATATAATATTGGAACTGGATAAAAGAAACTGATAGAATGTGTGTGCGGTTTTATGAGTCTTTTGTCACAGTGGGTAGCTTCTTTTAAGCATGATTGCAATAAAAATACAGAGCTCTTTCCTCATCACAGAGCTCTCCCACCAACCCCTTTACCATACCTAACTCATGGCAAACACTGTTCTTTCATCTCTGTGTTGTTCTCAAAATATTATATGAATGAAAACAGAGTAAATAAACTTTTGAGGTAAGTTTTTGTTTGTTTTTTACTCAGCAAAATGCCCTTTAATTCCACTCAAGATGTTAGAAGTATCAATATTTTTTTATTGTTGAATAGTATTCCATGGTTTGGATGCATAACTGTTTGTTAACCATTAACCTATTGAGGGATATTGATGTAATAGTTTAGATCTATGACAAATCAAGTTGCTACTGAAAGATCTTATAAATATTTTACCATAGGCCTAAACCTTCACTTCTCTAGTTCAGGAGTGTGGTATCTGACAATTATGGTGTCTTTCTAGTTTTTAAAGAAATTGCCAAACTGTTTTCCAAAGTGGCTGTATCATTTTATGTAACGCAATTGATGAGGAATTGTTTACTCACATTTTTGCTAACATTTGGTATTGTTAGTATTTTTTTATTAACATATAATGTATTATTTGTTTCAGGAGTACAGGTCTGTAATCCATCAGTCTTACACAATTCACAGCATTCACCATAACACATACCCTCCCCAGTGTCCATTACCCAGTCACCCTATCCTTCCCACCCCCTTCCCCTCCAGCAATCCTCACTTTGTTTCCTGAGATTGAGTCTCTTAAGGTTTGGTCTCCCTCTCTGGTTTCATCGTGTATTATATTTCCCTCCCTTCTCTTATGATCCTCTGTCTTGATTCTCAAATTCCTCATATCAGCTACCCTACGACCCAGCAATTGCACTACTGGGTATTTACCCTAAAGATACAAATGTAGTGATCTGAAGGGGCACGTGCACCTGAATGTTGATAGCAGGAATGTCCACAATAGCCAAACTATGGAAAGAGCCTAGATGTCCATCTAGGTGTCCTAGATGGACCTAGATGTCCATCCAACAGATGAATGGATAAAGAAGAGGTGGTATGTGTATACACACACACACACACACACACACACACACACACACTAGAATACTATGCAGCCATTAAAAAATAAGATCTTCCCATTTGCAACAATGTGGATGGAACTAGAGGATATTATCCTAAGTGAAATAAGTCAATCAGAGAAAGACAATTACCATATGATCTCACTGATACGAGGAATTGTTAGTATTTTTTTACTTCAACTCTACCAATGGGTATCTATGATACCTCACTATGGCCTTAATTTGTATTTCTCTAAGGCTAGTGATGCTAGCCTATTTTCATGTGTTTATTTTCTAATCTATCCTCCTCAGTAAAATATCCCATTTTGTCTTTTGCCTATTATCTATTTATGTAATAAATATCATATAATTTACATGTGAGTCCTTTGTCAGATATTTAGTTTGCAAATATTTTCTCCTGATCTGTTCTTTATGGTAGAGAAAGCAAAAGATTTTGAGATGAAATCCAGTTTATTAATTTGTTTTTTGTGTCTTTGGTGTCATGTATAAGAATTATTCACCATGGCTTAATTGCAGAAGATTTTGCCTATATTGTATTATATTATATTGTAAAAGTTTTATAGTTTGCATGTAAATGTTTCCATTTTCAGATAATTTTTAATAGGCTATAAGGTTTACATCGAGGTTTGTATTTTTGCTTATATATACCCAATTGCTTCAGCACCACTTACTAAAAATACTGTCCTTTCTCCATTGAATCATATTGATACCCTTGTCAAAAAACAAAAACAAAAACAAAAACAAACTAACCAAAACAAAAAACAGTTGGTCCTATCTCTGTGGGTTTAATTCTGGGTCCTCTATTCTGTTCTCTTGTTCTGTGTGTCTCTTCCTTCACAGTACGGCACAGTCTTGATTAGTGTACCTATAGTTTATGCCCCAAAATCAAGTAGAGTAATCCTTGTTACTTTATTCTTCAGAACTGTTTTAGCTTTTCTAGAGCTTTTGTCTTTCCATATGAATTTTACAGTGATAAAACCAGCTTGAGAAGTTGTAAGGGGGAGGCCCAAGGAAAATACTACAATTCAATGGAAAATTAAGTCATAAAAATTTAAGAATTATCTTGTCTAATTATAAAAAATTTTGAGATTTTGATAAGAATTGCCTTAAATCTCTGTCATTATGGGGAAAAAATGGCACCTTTACCATGCTGAATCTTATAAACTATAATTTATTTAGTACTTCTTTGATTTCTTTTGCCAGTGTTTTTGTATTTTTCAGCTTACTAATGCTATATATATTCTGTTAGATTTACACAATGTATTTCTTTTCTTGAATGATGACAAAAATTACTTTAAATTTTGATATTTTGTGCTCCTTGTTAGTATATAGACATGCATTGATATGTACATACTGTAGCAATGGGGAGAGTAGATACCTTTGTCATGATCATAATCTCAAAGCATTCAGTCTTTCACCATTAATGATGATAATAGCTGTACATATTTTTTAGATGATATTTATCAAATTGAGAAGTTTTTCTAAAAATTTTCACAGTGTCTACCATATTTTGGTTTTGAATTTATCAATGATATTTATCAATTGGTAGGATCATGTGATTTCTATTTTTAGACTTCTCGTATTAAATACATTGATTTTTAATTATTAAACCAGCTTTAAATCCTTTGAATGCACCTCAGTTGGTCAAGGTGTAATTGTTTATAGATATTGCTGTAGTCTCCATTATTATTTTGTTAAGGATAGTTGTGTTCATATTCTCCCTGTTTGTCCCTGAATCTTAGCAATCACTAATATTACATTAATTGTAGTGATTTAATCCTTACCAAACTCTGTGAAGTTGTTATTATTATTACAACCATTGTTCCCATTTAATTAATGAGGCCTCTTGCTGAAGCTTATGCTGATAATAAGTAGTAGTCAAGAATTAAAAGCAGGAAAATGGACTACAGATTCCAAACTCTTAATCATTACATCATACTGCATTATTAACCACATGAATTAGAGTCCCAATTCACAAAGGATTTTTTTAAATTAACTAAAATCATTGATGGCCTTGGTTTTAATAGTGATAGCTCAAGAAAATGTAATAGTAGAAAGGAGCAGGTAGGATAAAAAAAGATTAAAAATGGGAGCATCAGAGAGGCTCAGTCCCTTAAGCCTCTAACTCTTAATTTCAGCTCAGGTCAAGATCTCAGGGTCATGAGATTGAGTCCCCTGTCAGGCTCTGAGCTCAGCCCAAAATCTGCTTGAGATTTTCTCTTTCTCTGTTTCTCTCTTAGCCACTCCTCCTGCTTCTGCATGTGCATTTTCTCCATCTCCCTCTTTCTATCCTAAAATAAATAAATAAATCTTTTAAAAGAGAAATAGGATCAAAATATCCTTGTCAATTTTATTATATACATGTTTTATAGCTCGGGGTCATGGAATTCCTAAAAGATGACATGAATTACAGAACGTTTCCCCCCACCCCATTCTTTGTGACCCTTCATATTCATAGCTGTAGGTGTCAAAGACTAAAATTTCCTATCATGTCCTTGTTGTTATTGTACCCACTGTCTTTGGATTTCCCTAAAGACTGTATAAATAGGTTATGAGTCTTGCAGTTATTTTAACTGTAATCCACTAATACAATATCTGATTAATGTATTTGGGGAGGTACAATTAATAGGTGAATGGATTATTTTAAGCACTCAAAAAATATAAGCTTTTATTATTAAAAGTCATTTTTGGAAGAAAATAATATCCTTACAGAGAATACAGTGTATATTTTAAAAATTTTCTAGACACAATCAATAAAAAGAAAATAGAGAATTATTATTGCATGCTATGTATCTACATAGCCCTACTTGTTCAAAATTTTCAAAGGTTTATAATACAGAAAGTGCTTTTAAACCCACTTTTGGCATAACGATCTTCTCTGACCTTAGATTCTTCATACTAACTTGCAAATTTAAAATTAATTTTAATGATCAAAATATTCTCACTCTAGATCTTGTTTCACCCAGACGCTCTACACGTAGTGTTGACAAATACTAACTGTACAGCTACATGCTTTGCCATTATTCCTGGTGCTTGATAGCCCTCTTGTTCTTAGTGTGAGTGTCTGTGTGTCTTGTTTTTTTTAACATAATTGAATTGTTTGAATCATTGGTGCCACATAGGTTAATATTTTGGCTATGTTAAATCATGAGAGATTTGATGCCACAAAAAAACAATCTGGCATTTATTAAAGCACAGTTAGTTTGAATTATTTTGTAATTAGAATCTTTTTTTCTGGGATAGCTCAAATTAGTTTCTTCCATACAAGTTCAGTGATGATCTATGTCATCTCAAATTTACAAAGATGCCTTCATTACCACATAGTCTTTCTGCCTGTCTCCGTGCAATACTGGAATACTTTTTGTTTTGTTTTGTTTTGTTTCATTTTTTACTGCTATATCCATTATAGCCTTTTTCACTCCTGGGGTCTTTTGAATCTACTCGGGGGAAAAATTGGACTACGGGGTTCTGATTTTTCCACGTCTTTTGTCTACTTCATCTTTTTTAGATGATTCATGGTGCTTTAAGTATATACATGTGTATATATATTCAAAATTATATATATATAATCACTCTATATAATAACTAAAGCCTATCTTCTCTTTATTTGCATCTTACTTTATCTCTTCAACTTGATTTCAGAACAATGTTATAACATGTGAAATACTAAGCTGTTCAAAACTTACCAGTAAGTAAAGAATTCACAACTCAAACATGTGAATGATGTAGTTAATAAAAAAAAAATTCCAAAATATCCCAATACTAAATTCTACTGGTTGTCCGCTCTTGTCTTAGATTTTTTTAAGATATGAGGGGGATATAAGTAAACAGCAGGATGCCTGGGTGGCTCAGTTGGGTAAGCATCTACCTTTGGCTTGGTCATGATACCAAGGTATGGAATCAAATCCCACATTGGGCTCTCTGCTCAGCAAGGAGCCTGCTTCTCCCTCTGCCTGCCATTCGCCCTGCTTGTGTGTTCTCTCTCTCTCTCAATCTGACAAATAAATAAATAAAATCTTTAAAAAATAAATAAACAGCACATACAATCTTGTACACAGTCTACATATACACAAAAATTCCAAAACAGTTATGAAAACTATTTTTAATTAATTTCTTTACTGAAAGGGAAAATAAGATCTTTACTTGTATGCTCCCATTTTAACAGTAATTTCTTGTGGATTTAGTCCATACAACATGGGCCTGCTCCATTGATCCCATCTTGAACTTGTTTCTTGGCTCAACAAATAAAATTGCAAAAATATACAGTCCATAATACAACCAAAAAATGTAACATAATAGTAGTGTCAGCAATACAGTACAGTGTAAATGCAATAACAATCTATGTACATTTTATTTTGGGATATAACTGACATATTTGTTTTAGTGTACAACATAATGATTCAATATTGCATATATAGGAAAATGATCATCACAATAAATCTAATTAACAAATGTCACCATATGTAGTTAGAAATATTTTTCTTGTTATAGAAACTTTAAGATTTACTTGCTCGGCAAATTTCAAAAATGCAATACAGAATTAACAGAAGTCTCCATGCTGTACCTTAAATCCCCAGGACTGACTGACTGATACATATATGTATGCATGTATGTATGTATTTTCATTGACATATAGTTGACATACAACATTGTTAGTTTTGAAGTGTACAATACCCCATGCCTTACTTATTTTATAACTGTAGGTTTGTACCCTTTGACTTCACTTGCTATGGTGCCAATCACTAATCCATGCCACTGGCAGCCACCATTCTTTTCGATCTATGAGTTATTTTAATTTTAATTTTTTTTCATTTTTAAGATGCCACATAAAAGTGAGATCATAAGGTATTTGTCTTTCTCTGCCTAACTTAATTTACTTAGCATAATGCCCTCAACATCCGTTGTTGTTCCAAATGGCAGGATTTCATTACTTTTTATAGCTAAAATATTTGTGTGTGTGTGTGTGTGTATTTTAGTGATTCATTTATTCATCAGTAGACACTTAGTCCATGGCTATTGTACATAGTTGCTGCAGTGAACATGGGGATGCATACATTTATATATAAATATAAATTATAAATATATATTTCTATACTAAATTTAAATAATTTAAGTGTAAATTATAAATAAAATTTGTTTTAAATATAAATTTAAATAATTTAAATATAAATTATAAATAAGTATGTATATAAATCTAGAATTACTGAATTATTTGTTCTATTTTTAATTTTTTAAAGAACCTTCATATATTTTACCACAGAGGTTGTACTAATTTACATTTCCACACAGAGCACACAAGGGTTCTCTATTACCACATTCTCACCAGTTTGAGTTATCTTTTTTTAATAATAGCCATTCTAAGAGGTATGAGGTGATATCTCTTTGTGGTTTTAATTCACATTTCCCTGATGGTTAGTGATGTTGAGCATCTTTTTATGTACCCATTGGCCATCTGTATGTTGTCTTTGGAAAAAGAAGTTTATGCAGGTCCTCTACCTATTTTTTAATCAGATTGTTTCTGCCCTGTTGAGTTGAAAGAGTTCTTTATATGTTTGGGCCTTAGCCCCTTATCAGATAAGGGATTTGTAAATATTTTCTCATTCAGTAGGTTGCTTTTCTATTTATTGATGGTTTCCTTTGTTGTAGAGAAGCTTTTTAGTTTTGTGTAGTCTAACCAGATTGTTTTTGCTTTTGTTGTCAGATCCAAAAAAATCATTACCAAGACTAATGTGAAGGAACTTAACCCTGTTTTCTTCTGGGAGTTTTATGGTTAGCATTTCTTGTAAGGCTGGCTTAATGGTAAAGAACACCCTTAGCTTTTGGTTATATGAAAGTTCTTTATCTCCCCTTCGATTTTGAATGATAACTTTGCCCAGTAGAGTATTCTTGGTTGAAGTTATTTTATTTTCCTTCAACACCTTGAATATATTGTGCTACTTTCTTCTGGCCTGCAAAGTTTCTGTTGAAAACTCTATTTGTGGGGTGCCTGGGTGGCTCAGTGGGTTAAGGCCTTTGCCTTCAGCTCAGGTCATGATCCCAGGGTCCTGGGATCGAGCCCCGCATCGGGCTCTCTGTTCAGCAGGGAGCCTGCTTCCTCCTTTCTCTCTCTCTGCCTGCCTCTCTGCCACTTATGATCTCTGTCTGTCAAATAAATAAATAATCTTAAAAAAGAAAGGAAGAAAGAAAGAAAGAAAGAAAACTCTATTTGTAGTCTTACAGAATTCCCTATGTTCTCTTTCCTTCTCCTGATGCTTTGAACATTTTCTCCTTGTCTTTAAATTTTAACCTTTTAATTATAATGTGTCTTGGTGTGGGTCTCTTTGGGTTCATCCTCCTGGGACTCTCGGATTTGAATGTCTTTTTTTCCCACCCTAGGCTAGGGAAGTTTTCATCATTATGTCATCAAATACGTTTTTTTTACCCCTTTCTCTCTCTTCTTCCTCAGGGACTTAAAATGTGAATATTATTCTGTTTAATGTTGTTCATTAAGTCTCTCAAGCTAACTTCAATTTTTTCATACTTTGTGCTCTGATAGAGTGTTTCCCTACAAGGTTTTCAAGTTCTCTGATCCCTCCTGCTTCATCTACTTTGTTGTTGGACAACTTTAGAATAATTTTTAGTTTGGTTCTTATATTCTTCAGTCCTGTGACTTTCATTTCGTACTTTCTTATATCTCTTTGTTGAAGTCCCCACTGTGTTCATTCTATTCCAAATTTGGTGAACATCTTTATGATCATTATTTTGAAATCTTCATCAGGTAAATTATTTATCCAGTCCATATTACATATAAATTAGCTACCAGTATCAATTATCAGAAGGAGAAACGTAGGTCAAGAAAAGTCATTTAAAATGCAAAAGGAGGGGCGCCTGGGTGGCTCAGTGGGTTAAGCTGCTGCCTTCGGCTCAGGTCATGATCTCAGGGTCCTGGGATCGAGTCCCGCATCGGGCTCTCTGCTCAGCAGGGAGCCTGCTTCCCTCTCTCTCTCTCTGCCTGCCTCTCTGCCTACTTGTGATCTCTCTCTGTCAAATAAATAAATAAAATCTTTAAAAAAAAATAAAATAAAATAAAATAAAATAAAATAAAATGCAAAAGGACAATCTAAAAGACCATCTGACTCCAAGCATACCCTATAATTAATCTACCCAAGGTCACAGGGTAGTTGCCTAACTCATAGTACTAATTCATGTAATCAAAATGAAAATTTTCTATCTGAATATCCATGTCCTAATTGAAGTGAAGCATGTGCTCCCTAGTCTTCACAGTAAGACCTGTACCTAATGTTCTTAAACAGAATCCAATTAACTCCATGGTCTTGAGCATAGTCCCAACATGCAGCTGAGTTAGTGACCCAAAATAAGAATTTTGTTTCTCTTTGCTGGGGTCTACAAATACTAATAAGAAGCAATAAAATCTTCAGATCAAAAAATGTTTTACAGTTATGTATTACTTTTGTCTCCTCCCACTTAGGAAAGAAAAATTTTATGCTTCTTCACAAATATCCAACCTCATTGCTGTCTGGATTAAACATGCTGATTAGCAGAATCAGTTGGTAGTGAAGGCATGGGAACATAAGAAGTGAGAGTGCTAGAATATTTCCATTAAAATGGGAAGAAATAGAAGAAATATACAGGAAATTGTAATCAGGAGTTTGGGGAGGTATAACAATTAGTATTTTGAGAACTGAAAGATAGTGATTTGCTGAAAAGTTCTCTCCATGAGCATATGGTATTCCCTGTGACAGCTGTTTCACTGAAAGATTGGGAAAGCATCATTTTCAATAATAAAGGAATTATAAAAGTAACAAAATACAGAAGAATCCACCAGTCTATCTTAACAGAAGCTAGTCCTTGGTTTGGGGCTCATCTTCCAGGAGAATTTCTCACACAATCAGCTGCATTGGTGTTTTCTGTTCTAGTAACTTCAGTTCCTACTGGAAGAGGCCATGTTCATTAGATGTCATACATGTGAATTATTTGCTTATAGTGTGCTTATAAATTATTAACCATAATAAAAATAGTTAACTAAAATATGCATTTTAATAATGACAACATAAGTATCAGAAAGGTAAATTCAAAAGTCTTGCATAATGTGGGCAGAAGTTGGCAATAAAAGTGCTCTTTTTCATTTATTTTCAGCTAAAAATGTCCCTCTTTCAGTCTTGATTAAATTACTCCAGATTCTAGCAGACCTTAGTGAGGTATTTATTTCACACATTTTTGAATGTTAGATATGCCATGTAGGGTATAATATTGATTTGTTTTCTTAATTATATAAGTATTAAATATAACAAATTTCTTTTGTTAGAAACTATGCACTAAATATATTTGTTGGACATAACTACAGAAAACTTAATGTCCTTAAATATTGAGCAACGCTTTTATTAAAAACTAGAGTGTGAAACTGAAGTTATTTCCAATTTGTTTTAGATTTTTTAAAAATCATCTTAACAGTGGCATGTACATTTTGGGCAGACTTAAATGTCCCAAGTGAATTAGGTGATAGACCACTTCAAATTCCCAAATATATTTTTTTAATTTAGAAAGTGAAAATGTTATCTCTCCACAATGACAAATGCTCTCAGTCATGCAATAAACCTATTTTAAACATCTAATACAGGAAAGGTAGATAGGTATTACAACTATAAGGTAATAGGACAGTTACTTCCACTACAGATGGCAAAGAAAAAAAAAAGCAAGAACAAGACGCTATGACTAAAACCTAAAAGTAACCGTTATCTTTATAGAGTAAAATACATTGCTTATTTAAATCCAAGTTATCCTTTTATGGAGCTTCACATACTATGTTATACTGAAAATGCTAAGATCAATGATTAAATGTTCAAGATCTGATGTTTCTGAACAACATTCGTCAGGTATTTGTATGTGTGTGTATCAATTATGTTATACACAAGGCTACTAATACATAGTACTTTCATGTTATCAGTACTACATAGTAATTTATAAATACATGTAGTTGGAAAGTTTTTTGGGAGGAGAGGTATATGCAGTTTGTAAAATCACTTCTATTTTACTCTCTAAGGTAGAAATGCCAATCTTAAAAATGGCTCATTACTGCTAGGGGGAAGAAAAAACCAAAACAGTTCACTCTGAGCAATTAAAAAACAGACCATTCCTAGCATTTCATTCACACAAAGCATCTGATTTTTTAATGGATGATGGGGCTACAATTTCTAATTTGTGGATGCAGAACCACTCATATGAGCTTTTTTTTTTGGTAACAGATTTAGAATCTTTTAGAAAAATACAGGCAGTAGTGTTGACTAACTTTTCTATTAGTTGTTATAATGACTTAACTGTATTTTAATTTATTTCTATTTATTTTAAACATCAAAGACTATATTTTCTGGGGTGCCTGGGTGGCTCAATGGGTTAAAGCCTCTGCCTTCGGCTCAGGTCATGATCCCAGGGTCCTGGGATCAAGCCCCACATCAGGCTCTCTGCTCAGCAGGGAGCCTGCTTCCCTTCCTCTCTCTCTGCCTGCCTCTCTCCTTACTTGTGATCTCTGTCTATCAAATAAATAATTTTTTTAAAAAAGACTATATTTTCTTTTTTGAAAAGATAAAGGGGGCACTGGAATGGCTCAGTTGGTTGAATATCCGACTCTTGATTTCAGCTCAGGTTGTGATCTCAGGATGCTAGGATCAAGCCACACATCAAGTTCCAAGATCAGTGGGGAGAGCACTTGAAGATTCCCTCTCTTTCTCACTCTCCCTCTCCCATTGTCCCTCCCTCTGCTCCTGCTTTTGAAGGATGTAAGGAAGGAAGGGGGGAAAGAAGGAAGAAAAGAAGAAAAGAAGGAGGAAAGAAAAGGCATTTTCAGTAGGACATTACTGTTAATTAATATTAAAATATCTTGAAAGACTATCTCTGAACATGAATAGTTGTATATTTGGATTTTTTAAAAAAATTACTGTCAAAGATTTAGTTTGTAAGAAGTATTTCTTAAGTGATAGCAATAAGATTTGTCTATTCACATTTGCTTTGCATTGTTTACTTCAGATACTGAGTTCTAATTCTAAGAATTAAAATTTCTCACTACTAATTTTTAGATTATTAAGAGAAATAAAACAGTGGCAAATGAATGTTCTACTCTACGCAAAAGTATGGATAAGACTCATAGATACATTGATGTTCATTAGACTCTGGATAAATGTTCTCTGATTCCATTAATATATAACGTGTCAAAGCAGACAAAACTAGTTTGTGTTATTAGAAGCCAGTCTTAAAATTTGACTGGGACTGGAAAAGAATTTGAGGCTTCCATTTTCTAGGTAATGCCTGTTTTTTCTAGGTAATGTCTGTTTTTTATGTGTTGGTTATAAGAGTGTATTCAGTTTATGAAATACACCAAACTGTACACTTAACATATGTGCCTTTTCTGCATGTAATTACAATATAAAATTTAAATATATAATATATATAGAATACATATTATAAGTATATATTTATGATTTACATAAAGCATAGGATATATGTTGATTAAATCTGTTCTATCCAGATAATGAATTTTTTAAATTTTCAAATGTATTTGATTATTCATTAAACTATTCATCCAGACTTTTAATGACATAAAACATGATTTATGGTTTTATGTCTCTCTGAATTTCTATCACCATTCTTTCTGATATTTATATATTCAAACACATTAAAATATTTTCCTCTCTGAACCTTGAAGCAAAAGTCTCGGTCAAGAATGTTGACTAAAATACCCACAATGACCATCTGCTTGTCAGTATCTTTTGAATATTCATCATATTTTTAGAAGTTAATATGAAGTATTTATGTTATGATGGTCTTTCTATTGACTTAAGCTTATAAGCAAATAATAAGCATACCTCAAAAAATATGAATACATTAAAATAAAACACTAGGCTTTTCTGATATCTTTTCTTTGTATTAGAATTCAGACTTACCATTTTTATTGTTCAGCAAATTTATTTTCCAAAATCACATTTCAGTAAGCCAGAGCTTTGAATGGCATGCCCAATTCAAATCACTTTTTCAAACTTGATTAGGATTTTACCAGTTTATTGGTATTCTGTTCTCACAATGATGGTCTGCTGTTTCTTTTTCTAAAATAAGACAATAAGATGCAGAAAGTGTCATGCTATCAAATGTGAAGTAGATGTATACCCCCTGAGGAGAAACTTTGCACAACAGGTCAAACAGATGTCTGAAAAACATTTAAATTTATGAACTTTTCATATATTTACATGACAATGAGTCACAATATAAATTCATGTATCCTTGTTATGTAAATTTAGAATAAGCAGCAAAATATAACTGAAATTATGTCTCAAAAATGACATTTAAAACTTAAGATTTTTTTTTCTTTGTTCCTGCTGTTACTCTTACACTGCATATAAAATAACTGTTGAAAAGATGAGGACACAAAAAATGGATTCAAAATGGAAACAAAATGCACACAGAAACAGTTTTGTACTCCATGCAGCATCATATCTAATCAATTTCTTCAGAAATTAATCTAAATTCCAAGGATATGAATAGCATATTTTGAAAGAAGGAAATGACTTGGAAGTTCTTAGAAGCCAAATTTTACATAATCTCAGAATTTAAGAAAAAATCCTTTTGATTCGTTTTTTTTATGTTAAAGGAATCAAATTATATCATCTGTTAGGTCCCTTGAAAAGACTGTGATCTTCAGTTTTGGTTGTGTATCAGAAAAAACTTATAGAGATGTGAAAAAAAAAATACAGATACTTTGGTCTCCAGAAAATTAGAAACTCTAGTGATGGGATATGAGCATATTTCTAATTATTAAATTGCATATGTATATATATAATATATATCTGATAAATCAATATGTATCTGCTATAAAGGAGTTACTTAAGCAATTTGGTCACTCATAACTGTCAGGTTATTTTTATAAAAATCAACCTTTACAGGCCCTTGTGAGTTATTTCCTTGCTTCCAGAAAGTTGCTTGTCATCAAATATGTCCGATATGAATCTACTACATAGCCAAACATTTATTGGCAAATAGTTCAAAGCACAGTTATATAATCAGTAACATACCACCTGTCTGCTAGTTAAGCACTCTGCAAGAAAAGTTCATTGAAATAGGAAGCAACTGTGTATGAACAGCATAACTAAAAAAACTTGTACTTTATATTCTCCCACAGAATATAAAATGAAAGATTTTATAGCACTCTTAAAGAATGAAAAGAGGATGGGGCATAAAATGACACTAAAGATGTTAATATGTTGACCAATGAGCCACTAGAAAACACTACACAAAAGGTAATTATACCCGTAAAACACCCATAATTTGAACACCAGTTACTCAAGTGAAAAAAATCGGTCTTTTTGCTAATATTCGAGGCAGCATTGATCTTCTGGCATTTAGATTTGCTATTTGGCTCCAGTATTAGGATCTCTTTAATGCTTATAACCACCCCTGTTGTGTATATGAGTGAGTTATATACATCAATCACTTATTATAGGGTGTAAATTAAAACTAATGTACACAGGCTTCCATCATTGGCCACTGATAAGGCAACAAAAATGAATTAACCCTCCCAATGTAGACTATAATAAAACAAGGGAAAAAGGAAATGGTTGCTTTCAAACAATAGTCACAGAGTGATGAAGAAACCTGATCACTGTGAGAAGTGAAACAAACAAGGTGAGCCTGACAATGACCCTGTAATTGTGCATAGAGATAAGCTTGTGACTGTGATTAGAAGATATGAAAGTAATAATAAATCAAAAAATCTTGAATTATTAATGAAATGAAAAATTAAGCATGTAGAGACCAATTAAAGTACTTGCTGGAACAAAGTTTAACAATCTTTAATAGAGGACAGCAAATTAGAGATAATAGACAACATAATTTTTACAATGTCTAGCATGCAATAGAAAATTACCAGACTTTTCAAGAAGCAGAAATATGTGACATATAAACAAGCAAAGAGTCAATCAATATAAACTAACGCAGAAGTGACAGAGGTCCTAGAATTACCAGAACAGAACCTTAAATTAGAAATTATAAAACATTGGATTATTTGAAAGAAAACCTAAATATATTGACAATAGAAAATGAAGATATAGAATAGAATGGAATTTCAAGATATTAAAAATTAAATACATGAAATTTAAATTTTGCTCTGTGGGATTAGCAGTAGATTATGCATTAGGAGGTTTTATAAAAAATATATAACAATATATTTCCAAATTAAAGCATTGAGAGAACAGTGAATCACTGCCTTTAGAACAATTTCAGGCTGTCTTATACTATGTATAATTGGAGTCTCAAAAGGAATGAGGTCCAGAAAAATATTTGAATAGAAGAATGACAAATGATTTATGAGTTTTTTTTTAATATAGTTGTTATGCAATGTTACATTAATTTCAGGTATACAACTTAGTGATTTGACAGGTTTATACATTATGCTATGTTTGTTATGAGTATAGCTATCATCCACCTCGTTACATCACTATTATGTTATAATTGACTGTATTCATTATGCTTAGTTTTTTCTTGCCATGACTTACCTATTCCATGACTGGAGACCTATATGTCCCTCTCTCTTTTACCCATTTTCCCAAACCACCAATGCCCTCCACTCTGGCAACATCATACTGTTCTCTGTATTTAAAGTTCTAATTCTGTTTTTTGTTCATTTTTTTAAGAGTCAATTTATGGGTAGAATCACAACTACATTAATCTGACTTTTTTCACTTGGCAGAATACCCTTTAGGTCCACTCATGTTGTCTCAAATGACACAGCACCATCCATTTTAATGGCTGTGTAATATTCCATTGTGTGTGTGTGTCCATTTCCCTTATCCATTTGTTTATTGATGGATACTTAGATTGTTTCCATGTCTTGGTTCTTGTAAATAATGCTGCAATAAACATAGGGGTGCAGGTGTCTTATCAAGTTACTGTTCTTGTTTTCCCTAGGGGAATATCCAGTAGTGGAATTAATGAATCATATAGTATTTCTATTTTTAACTTTTGAGGAACCTCCATCCTGTTTTCCATAGTGTCCATACCAATTTACACTTCTACCAACACTGCACAGTCTTCCTTTTTCTCCTCATCCTTCCCAACACTTATTTCTTGTCTTCTTGATTTTAGTCATTCTAAAAGGTTTGAGGTGATACCTCATGTGGTATTGATTTGTGTTTCCCTAATTAGTGATGTTGAGCATCTTTTCATGTGTCTGTTGGCCAGCTGTATGTCTTCTTTGAAAAAAGTATTTTTGGGTCCTCTGCCCAATTTTTTTTTTAAAAGATTTTTTATTTATTCATTTGTCAGTGCTCGCTTTGGCAGCACATATATTTATTCATTTGTCAGAGAGAGTGAGCACAGGCAGACAGAGAGGCAGGCAGAGGCAGAGGGAGAAGCAGGCTCCCCACTGAGCAAGGAGCCCGATGTGGGACTCGATCCCAAGACCCTGGGATCATGACCTGAGCTGAAGGCAGCTGCTTAACCAACTGAGCCACCCAGGCGTCCCCCTCTGCCCAATTTTTAATTGGATTTTTGTTTTGTTTGTTTTGGGGTGTTGAGTTGCATAAGTTGTTTATTTTGGATATTAACCCCTTATATATCTTTGGAAAATATATTTTCTCATTCAGTAGATTGTCTTTTTACTTTGGTATAGTCTCAATAGTTTATTTTTGCTTTTATTTCCCTTGCCTGAGGATACATACCAAGAAATATGTTGCTATGGCTAATGTCAGAGAACTTACTGCTTGTGTTCTCTTCTGGAATTTTTATGGTTTTAAGTCTCACACTTATGTCTTTAATTGATTTTGAGTTTATTTTTATGTATAATATTAGAAAGTAGTCTAGTTTGATTCTTTTACATGTAACTGTCCAGTTTCGTCAGCATCATTTATTGAAAAGACTTTCTTCATTATAATACTTGCCCCCTTTGTCATAGATTAATTGGCCATATAAATGTGAGTTTGTTTCTGGGGTCTCCATTCTGTTCCATTGATCTATGTGTTTATTTCTGTGCCAAGACCTACTGTTTTGATTACTACAGTTTTGTACTATAACTTGAAATCTGGAATTCTGACTACCTCCAGCTTTGTTTCTCAGGATTATTTTCGCTGTTCAGGGTCTTTTCTGGTTCCGTACAAATTACAGTATTATTTGTTCTAGTTTTGTGAAAAATGCTCTTGGTATTTTGTTAGGGATTGAACTATACTTATAGGTTGCTTTGGGTAATATTTTTATTACCCAATAGTTTTAACAATATTCTTCCAATTCACAAGTATGGAATATCTTTCCTTTTTTTTATGTCATCTATAATTTCTTTCATCATTGTTTACAATTTTCAATGTATAGGTCTTTAACTTCTTTTGTTAAGTTTGTTCCTAAGTACTTTATTCTTTTTGGTGCAATTGTAAATGGTGTTTTTTAAATTTCTCTTTCTGTGACTTTGTTGTATATAAATACTACTGAATTCTGGGTATTAATTTTGTATCCTGACATTTTATTGAATTTTTTTTTATTACTTATACTGGTCTTTTGGTGGACTTTTAAGGATTTTCTATGTATAGTATCCTGTCATCTGCACATAATGACAGTTCAAATTCTTCCTTACCTATATGGATGCCTAGTTCTTTTTCTTGTCTCAGTGCTATGGCTAGGACTTAAAGTAATATGTTGAATAAAAATGATGAGAGTGGACATTCTTCTTGTTTCAGACCTTAGAGGAAAAGTTCTATTTTTCACTTTTGCAGATAATATTATCTGCAGGTTTTTTGTATATGGCCTTTATTATGTTGAGGTATGTCCCCCAAACTTCATTTCATTGAGTTTTTATCATGAATGAATATTATATATTGTCATACACTTTTTTTGCATCCATTGAGATGATCATATGATTTGGATCTTTCATTTTGCTGATGTGATGTATTAATGTATTACACACAGTTGACTAGCATTTTGTTGAGGATTTTTGCCCTACATTTATAGGGGATATTGGTCTGTACTTTTCTTTTTGTGGTGTCTTTTTCTGGTTTTGGTAATAGAATAATATTGGCCCCACAGAATGTATTTGGGAGGTTTCCTTTTGTATTTTTTGGAATAGTTTCAGAAGAATAGGTATTAACCCTTCTGTAACTCTTCTTTAAATGTCTGGTAGAATTCACTTGTAAATCCATCTGGTCCTGGACTTTTATTTTTTAGTATTTTTTTGATTTTTAAAAAATTTTGTTTTATTTTTTATTACCAATTCACTTTTGTTACTTGTATTGGTATATTCAAATTTTCTATTTCTTCCTGGTTCAGTTTTGGAAGATTGCATATTTCTAGGAATTGATCCATTTCTTCCAGATTGATCAGTTTGTTGACACATAATTTTCCATAGTACTCTCTTATAATCCTTTGTATCTCTGTGGTATCAGTTGTTAATTCTTATCTCTCCTTTCTGATTTATTTTTTTTATTTTTTTTCTCATTTTTTTTTCTTGATGAGTCTGGCTTAAGGTTTATCAATTTTGTTTACTGTTTCAAGGAATTTGTTCTTCATTTCTTTGATATTTTTTCCATTTCTTTAAGTCTTTACATCATTTATTTCTACCCTGATTTTATTTTTTCTTTCCTCTACTCACCTTGGGTTTTGTTTCTTCTTTTTTCTAGTTCTTTTAAGGTTAAGTTTAGATTGCTTATTGCTTTTTTTCATGTTTCTTGAGGTAGGCTTGTATGGGTTTATACTTTCCTTTTAGAACTTCTTTCACTCTGTCCCAGAGATTTTAGACTGTTGTGCTTTCATTTTCATTTATCTCCATATATTTTCTTATTTCTTCTTTGATTGCTTCATTGACCTCTTGGTTGTTTAGTATCCTGTTTTCCATTTTCATCTGTTTGTTTTTTCCAGCTTTTTTTTCTCCTTGTGATTTCTTGTTTCATATCATTGTGGTCAGAACTGATGCATGGTATGATTTCAATCAAAGTTATTGAGGTTTATTTTATAGTTTCATGTGTGATCTACTCTAGATATTGTTCTATATGCACTTGAAAAGAATGTATATTCTTTTGTTTTTGCACATTTATCTGTTATGTCCATTTGGTTCAATGTGTTATTCAGACTTTGTTTACTTATTGATTTTCTATCTGGATCTCCTATCTATTGATGGAAGTGGAGTATTAATGTTCCTTACTATTATTGTATTATCATCAATTTCTCTCTTTATGTTCACTAATATTTGTTTTATGTATTTAGTGCTCCAGTGTTGGGTAGACATTTATAATTGTTCTATCTACTTGTTGGATTTATCCTTTTATGTTTATGAAATCGACCTTCTTTGTCTCTTGTTACACTCCTTATTTAAAAGTCTGTTTTGTCTGGGGTAAGTATTGCTGCCCTGGTTTTTTTGTTTGTTTGTTTGTTGTTTGTTTATTTTGTTTTGTTTTTGTTTTTGTTTTCCCTGCTTCCATTTGCATGGTAAATTCTTTTCCATTCCTTCACTTTTAGTCTGTGTACTTGTTTAGGTATGAGGTGAGTCTCTTGTAGGCGGCATATAGATGGGTTTTATTTCTTTTCTCTTTTCTTTCTTTTTTTCTTTTTTTCCCTCTTTTTTAACATTCTGCCACTCTGTCTTTTGATTGGAGTTTTTAGGCCATTTACATTTAAAGTAATTATTGAATATGTACTTACTGTCATTTTTAATTTTTTTTTTTTTTTAGTTCTTTGTTTTTATTCTTCTTTTATTTCTTTGTTAGTGGGCATCTGTAGTGCTTTATTTGGCTTTCTTTCACTCTATTTTGTGTGTCATAGGTTTTGGGTTTATACTTAGCATGAGATTCATATGGAATATTCTGTGTAAAGAGCAGTCCATATTAATTTGATGATCATTTAAGTTCAAACACATGCTAAAAAAAATCCTTTTTTCCTTATCTTCTCATCTTCCCTTTTTACACCTTTGTCCACTTTTTAGATATATGCTTCATTTTTCACATTTTTTAATTTGTATTTTTTCTTATGTCTAATTATAGCCAATTTTTGTCCAGTTACAGATGTTCCTTTGACATTTCTTGTAAGGCTGGTTTAGCGGTGATAAACTCCTTTATCTTTTGTTTGTCTGGGAAATGCTGTATCTCCTTCAAATTTAAGTGATAACCTTGCTAGGTAGAATAATCTTGGTTGTAGGTTTGTTCTTGGAGCACTTAGATTATGTGGTGCTACTATCTTCTTGCCTAAAATGCTTTGCTGAAAATCAGCTAGTAATCTTACAGGTTTTCCCTTTAGGTAAATTTTTGTTTCTCTTTTGCTGCTTTTAAGATTCTCTATCTTTAAACTTTGGTATTTTAATTATTGTACACCACTGTGTGGACCCACTTGGGCTCATCTTGTTTGGAACTCCCTATACTTCTTTGACTTAGATGTCTGTTTCTTTCCTAGGTGAAGGATGTGTTCAGTAATTTCCTCAATTATTTTTTTTACCTTTATCTCTCTCTTCTGTGGGGACCCTTATACTGTGAATATTTCTTCACTTGTTGTTGTTCAAGAGTTCTCTTAACCTATGCTCATTTTAAAAAATGCTTTTCTCTTCTTGCTATTAAACTTATGAGTTTTGCATTACCCTTTCTTCTAGATCACTGGTATTTTCTTCTGTATCTTCTGATATACTGTGATTTCCTCTACCATGTTTTTTTTTATCCCAGTTATTGTATTCTTCAACTCTGGTTCTCTTTACTACTTTCTTTTTATTGAAAGTCTCACCAAGTTCTTTGACTCTTTTTCCCAGCCTAGTTAGTATCTTTGCAATCATTAATTTAAAATTTTTATCAAACATATTGCTTATCTCTGTGTCATTTAGTGGTTTTTGTTTGTTTTTTTGTTTTTAAGATTTTATTTATTTATTTGACAGACAGAGATCACAAGTAGGCAGAGGTAGGCAGAGGGTGGGGGGAGGGGAGCAGGCTCCCTGCTGAAGCAGAGAGCCTGATGCAGGACTCGATCCCAGGACCCTGGTATCATGACCTGAGCTGAAAGCAGAGGCTTTAACCCAGTGAGCCACCCAGGCACCCCTAGTTTTTTTCCTAAGGTTTTTTTCTTCTTCTTTCTTTGGGTGAATATTCCTTTCTCCTCATTTTGCTTGACTTTCTTCTTTGTTTCTGTGGATTATGTGAAACAGATATTTCTATTGTATTGTATTCTAGTGTATTGTATTCCCTATAGACTGTATGTATTTGGTGACTTTAGTTGGCTCACGGGGGCTGTGGCTATATATGCTACTTTCTCTTTTAAACCATGGCTTTTTACAGAAAGAGTAAAGACAAGAGAAACAAGAAAAAATAAAAGAAAAAAAAAACTAGAAAAAAATTTAAAAAGAGACCAGGAAATCAAAAGAAAATAAAAACAAGACAAATCTTAAAAAGTAAAACAAAACAAAAAACAAAAACTAAAACAAAAAAGCCAAAACTAACAAACAAAATACAACAAAAAACCCAACATACACACACACAAAAACCATGGTTTCTTTTCTGTGTTCCCACACTACAGGGTAAGTTTCTTGGGTTTGTGGCCCTGGACTTCCTGAGGTCACAAGCTCATGATGATCCAGACTATACTCCAGTCTGGGCTTTTAAGGTGGTTGGGGAAATAACTTCCCACACTTTTGGGGGGGGGTGCTCATTTCTATACTGAGATTTTTTGTGTGTGTGTGCCAGTAATCATGGCATCTGAATCTGCCCTTTATGGCATCCATATCCTGCTCAAGTCTGGGCTTTTAAGGTGGAGAGGAAGAAAGTGTTCTTGAAATTCACTGGCCCTTTTAAACTGCAGCCTCTTTTCTGTGCCACAGTGTGACTAGAGCTGGCGTGCGCTTGTGGACAATGGACTCAAGGTAATAAGTTCATTGAGAGGACCAGATCCACTTGCTACAGGGTCTGAACTCTGCTCCAGTCTAGATTTTTAAGGTGCCATGGAAACTTAAGTTGTGTCTTTCTCCAGTCCCTCTGACTTGGAGAGCTTTCCCATAGCAAATTTGCAGCTTGGCAGATTTCTAGTGTTGTCTGTTGCATATGTTAGTTTCTCTTGTAATCCACAGCTTGCTTTTTTTTTTTTTTTTTTTCTTTCCTTTGCTCTTGGACAAAGGGATATGTTCCTGGTCTTAATACTAACCCTCCCCACTGCCATTTGCACTGTTGAGAGTAGGGGTTCCCTTTGTTACAGTATCTCTTCTCCCTTGCTGTTCTCTTGCCATTCTCTTTATATTTGGCTGTTCAGAAGCAGTTCAGTCACCCCTAGTTCTTCAGGAGGAATTGTGTTTGATGTAATTTGGTGTGTTTCATGGAAGTGAGTTCAGAGTCCACCTACCTTGCATTGTGATCCTAAAGTGGAATTCTGTTCTCTAAGTTTGATTAAAATTTTAAACATTAATAGGTAACACAAATTTAGGAATACCCCAGAGCCTATACAAAGGAAAAAAAGAAAACCAAACTAAGATCCACTGTAATAAAACTAGTGCAAACATGTGACAAAGAGAAAATAGAGCAACAATGAGTAATGCAGATAAGCAAAAGAGCTGATTTCTCTGAAACTACGCAAACATGAAGTCAATAACCTTTTTAATATGTTAAGGTGTTGTGGATAGAGGAAAGGCCCATTAAGTTAGGATTCTATACCCAGAAAAAATATGTTGAAGATGAATGTGAACTAAGGATACCTAGCAGAGTTGCAGATGGAAATTAGGATACATGAAGAAATGAAGATTGATAGGGATCATAAATACGGAGTAAATATTGGTTATGTTTTTCTATTTAATTTTATTAAAACATAATTGTGGTTAAAAACAAAAATACTGGGGTGCCCTGGTAACTCAGTGGGTTAAGGCCTTTACCTTCGGCGTGGGTCATAGTGCCAGGGTCCTGGGATCAGGCCCCGCGTTGGGCTCTCTGCACAGCAGGGAGCCTGCTTCCCTCTCTCT
Organism: Martes martes; assembly: GCF_963455335.1. Lineage (NCBI taxonomy): Eukaryota > Metazoa > Chordata > Mammalia > Carnivora > Mustelidae > Martes > Martes martes. Next base: position 39,959,039 of record NC_137892.1, read on the forward strand.
CTCTCTGCCTGCCTCTCTGCCTACTTGTGATCTCTGTCTGTCAAATAAATAAATAAAGTCTTTTTTTTTTTTTTTTTTTTTTTTTTTTTATTTTAATAAACATATAATGTATTTTTATCCCCAGGGGTACAGGTCTGTGAATCGTCTGGTTTACACATTTCACAGCACTCATCATAGCACATACCCTCCCCAATGTCCATTTCCCCACCACCCTCTCCCATCCCCCTTCCCCCCCGCAACCCTCAGTCTGTTTCTTGAGATTGAGTCTTTTATGGTTTGTCTCCCTCCCAATCCCATCTTTTCATTTTTTCTTTTCCTACCTCCCCCCAAACCCCCCCACCTTGCATCTCCACTTCCTCATATCAAAGAGATCATATGATAGTTATATTTCTCCGAATGACTTATTTCGCTAAGCATGATACCCTCTAGTTCCATCCACGTCGTCGCAAATGGCAAAATTTCATGTCTTTTGATGGCTGCATAGTATTCCATTGTGTATATATACCACATCTTCTTTATCCATTCATCTGTTGATGGACATCTAGGCGCTTTCCACAGTTTGGCTATTGTGGACATTGCTGCTATAAACATTCGGGTGCACGTGCCCCTTCGGAGCACCACGTTTGTATCTTTAGGATATATACCCAGGAGTGCAATTGCTGGGTCGTAGGGTAGCTCTATTTTCAGTTTTTTGAGGAACCTCCACACTGTTTTCCAGAGTGGTTGCACCAGCTTGCATTCCCACCAACAGTGTAGGAGGGTTCCCCTCTCTCCGCATCCTCGCCAGCATCTGTCATTTCTTGACTTGTTAATTTTAGCCATTCTGACTGGTGTGAGGTGGTATCTCATTGTGGTTTTGATTTGTATTTCCCTGATGCCGAGTGATGTGGAGCATTTTTTCATGTGTCTGTTGGCCATCTGGATGTCTTCCTTGCAGAAATGTCTGTTCATGTCCTCTGCCCATTTCTTGACTGGATTATTTGTTCTTTGGGTATTGAGTTTGATAAGCTCTTTATAGATTCTGGATACGAGCCCTTTATCTGATATGTCGTTTGCAAATATCTTCTCCCATTCTGTCAGTTGTCTTTTGGTTTTGTTAACTGTTTCCTTTGCTGTGCAAAAGCTTTTGATCTTGATGAAATCCCAATAGTTCATTTTTGCCCTTGCTTCTGTCGCCTTTGGCGATGTTCCTAGGAAGAAGTTGCTGCGGTGGAGGTCAAAGAGGTTGCTGCCTGCATTCTCCTCAAGGATTTTGATAGATTCCTTTCGCACATTGAGGTCCTTCATCCACTTTGAGTCTATTTTCGTGTGTGGTGTAAGGAAATAGTCCAATTTCATTTTTCTGCATGTGGCTGTCCAATTTTCCCAGCACCATTTGTTGAAGAGGCTGTCTTTTTTCCATTGGATATTCTTTCCTGCTTTGTCGAAGATTAGTTGACCATAGAGTTGAGGGTCTATTTCTGGGCTCTCTATTCTGTTCCATTGGTCTATATGTCTGTTTTTGTGCCAGTACCATACTGTCTTGATGATGACAGCTTTGTAATAGAGCTTGAAGTCTGGAATTGTGATACCACCGACTTTGGCTTTCTTTTTCAATATTCCTTTGGCTATTCGAGGTCTTTTCTGGTTCCATATAAATTTTAGGATTATTTGTTCTATTTCTTTAAAAAAAATAGATGGGATTTTGATAGGGATTGCATTAAATGTGTAGATTGCTTTAGGTAAAATAGACATTTTCACAATATTTGTTCTTCCAATCCATGAGCATGGAATATTTTTCCATTTCTTTGTGTCTTCCTCAATTTCTTTCATGAGTACTTTATAGTTTTCTGAGTATAGATTCTTTGCCTCTTTGGTTAGATTTATTCCTAGGTATCTTATGGTTTTGGGTACGATGGTAAATGGGACTGACTCCTCAATTTCTCTTTCTTCTGTCTTGTTGTTAGTGTAAAGAAATGCGACTGATTTCTGTGCATTGACTTTATATCCTGACACTTTACTGAATTCCTGTATAAGTTCTAGCAGTTTTGGAGTGGAGCCTTTTGGGTTTTCCACATATAGTATCATATCATCTGCAAAGAGTGATACTTTGACTTCTTCTTTGCCGATTTGGATGCCTTTAATTTCTTTTTGTTGTCTGATTGCTGAGGCTAGGACTTCTAGTACTATATTGAACAGCAGTGGTGATAACGGACATCCCTGCCGTGTTCCTGACCTTAGCGGAAAAGCTTTCAGTTTTTCTCCATTGAGAATGATATTTGCGGTGGGTTTTTCATAGATGGCTTTGATAATGTTGAGGTATGTGCCTTCTATCCCTACACTTTGAAGAGTTTTAATCAGGAAGGGATGCTGCACTTTGTCAAACGCTTTTTCAGCATCTATTGAGAGTATCATATGGTTCTTACTCTTTCTTTTATTAATGTATTGTATCACATTGATGGATTTGCGGATGTTGAACCAACCTTGCAGCCCTGGAATAAATCCCACTTGGTCGTGGTGAATAATCCTTTTAATGTACTGTTGGATCCTATTGGCCAGTATTTTGGTGAGAATTTTCGCATCTGTGTTCATCAAGGATATGGGTCTGTAATTCTCTTTTTTGGTGGGATCCTTGTCTGGTTTTGGGAATAAATAAAGTCTTTAAAAAAAAAACAAAAAAACAGAAATACTAATGATACATTGTGAGTTTTGTAATGTATAGTATTTAAAGCAAATCACCAATATTATTAAAAAAGGGAAGTAAGTAAGATGATATTATTGTAAGTTTCTGATATTATGTGTTGAAGTAATAGGAAGAATGTCATAAATATAAGTTAAATGCATTTTAAAACTGACTATAAAAAATAAGTGTTTGATGATGATTAACTTAAAAGGAGGAAGAGGGAACAAATAACAAATAGGAAGCATATTACAATATGAGTCTTAAATCATATCAAATCCAAACTTGTATTAATTGCAAATGATCCAAGTAACCATTAATACCTCAAATGGAGAACTGAGATTGTCAAATTGCATGAAAAGGAAGCCAGGACTATTGGTTGCCTTCATAAACAAAAATAAAAATAAAAAATAAAAATGCATAGATAAGGTTGAAGGATGTAAATGCATATACCCTGAAAACATTCAGCATGAGAAAGCTTCAACAACTATACTATCACACAAACTAGGTTTCAGAACAAGGAGTGTTAGAAGAAAAGGTTTAGGACAAATGGATTTGATTCATCTAGAAAACATAACTAATTTAAATATTTGAGTCCACTATAAAACTTTCTAATATATGACAAATTGGACAGAAATAAAAATCAATGACTCTTAGTCATTGTATAATAGAAAATCAGTATGGATAAGGAAGACTTCACTATTAATAATCAACTTAACCTATTTGACATTTGTAGATCAATGCTCCCAACAACAACAAAACAGGATACACATCTTTTCAAAGGCATATGATTCAACATATTTCATTTCTATAATTTTTATTTGCCCATGAACCATTTAGCTTTGTCATGCAGTAGCCAAATTTTGGTGGATTTTTCAGTTCTGTGTTATTTAATTGACTATGGCCAAAAAATATACTCTGTATAATTGAGATTTATATTAAGGCACAATATATTGTTTATGTGGTGCCTGGAAACTGCAGTAGGCAAGGCTTTAATAGGAAGGGTCACAAGAGAGCTTTCTTAGGATTATAAAGGTGCTCTATATCTTGATTATATTAATGGTTACACAAATGTATACATAATAAGCTAATCAAAGTGTAATGATATATTATTATATAAATTACACCTCAATTCAGTTAAAATAACATGCAAACATTTTCTACTGTCATATTATTTTAAAGTACTAGGTAGACAACATTATGTCTTTGAGGCCCAATAACACTCCTAAACTTGCCTCTAAACATAAGGTGGTAGTGTATTCACTACTATATATATATATATATATATATACACACACACACATATATATTATACTACTATTCATTTTACCATGTGCAAAGAAGTATATTTCATAATTAAGGAAATGAAATAAAGACTACAGAAAATAACTATATAATACTCATTAGAATTGTAAAAATAAATAAAAGTTTGATCATTTCAAGTGTTGAAAAATCAAATCACCAGGCAAATTGCTATAGGAAGATAAACTACAGCTGTTTCTTTGAAAATACAATCTGGAGGGGCCATGAGTGGTGCTGTTGGTTATACATCCAACTCTTGGTTTGGGCTCAGGTCATGATCCCATGGTCATGGGATGGAGCCCTGTGTTGGGCTCAGTGTTAAGTATGGAGTCTGCTTAGGACTCTAGCTCCTCTACCTCTGTCCCACCCTGCCTGTGCACACATACACACTCTCTTTCAAATAAAATCTTTTGAAAAAGAAAAGAAAATACATTCTGGTATTATGTGATATTATCTGGTATTATCTGGTATTATGTGGTTGAACATAAATCAACGAGATGTCTCTGTAATCAAGCCTTCTGATATATGTATATATCAGATATATGATATGTGATATATGATATATATGATATATGTATCATATATATATGATATGATATATATGATATATGTATACTTAGGACATTTCTAAGATGTGCATAGAAACATTAATTGTAATAACAAAACAGTAGAACTGAAATCAGTCCTAAAATTTATTCAGTGGAGAATGGGTAATCATACTGTGGTATACTTATATACAAAAAATGACAATTCAATAATGGAAATAAACTACAACTGAATTAACATAATGAATGAAATTTAGTGGCAAAATGTAAATTTAAAAATGTTACAAAAGAGTGAATACAATGTAGTACTACTACTATAATCTGAAGAGCAGAGATTTTGTTTTTAAAAATCAAGATCCAGTTGTGAAGATCAAGTTTAATACCTAGCCAGGGCTGAAAATTATTGCCTAAAATTAACAGATAAGGTTAAAAAAATCTATAATTCTTTACCATCTTATTTTCCTTGGAAAATTTAATTTTGAATTAAAAACATTGTATTTAGCAGTTTGGAAAGTGATTGGTATTATTAAAAAAAGGATTCGTGCAACATGTACAGCTAAGAACAAGGAAGGAGAAGAGTAATCAATTTTACCTTTACAGAACAGAAAGACAATCTCCATTCTTAAGAAACTGGAAATAGATGAATATTTTCCAAATACATAAATAAGGTACTCAAAACCATATTCCATAAAATCTCTTCAGATACAAAGGCACTCACCCATCACATTCCCCTCAGGTATTAAGACTGAATTTTCTCAGTGTCATGACACCAAGTAGGCTTAGAAGTTGGTAAGAGAAAGCAGTCCAGGAAAGGAATAGCCCCTGATGTGCAGGAGATGATTGAAATTTAAGTCTACTCTATACACTTGAAAGCAAATATGTTAAAACTCAGTGATTTATAAATAATGTACCATTTAGTAAAATAAAAATCTAAATTAAGAATGTCTAAATCATAAATGATCAACTGTGAAAGTTTCATCACATACAAGTCCTTTTGTTAGTAATTTTCCACATTATTGTAGTGACTCTAATGGTGCTGTGAGTTTCTGAAAGAGTTAATGAATTCTCCCATATCTAGTTTACTATCATATGCAGCTAAATCACATTTGGTTAAGAAAGCATACTATAGGAGATTGTTCATTTAGTTCCATAGAAATAACTGTATGACAAAATGAGTAAAGAATATTATCATTTCACACCTATAATATGCCTTATTCATAATTCCTACCTTCTAACACGCTTAGAATATAGCTTCAAGCTTTGCTAAAACAATTTTTAAAATCCTCAATAACTAATGACATTAAGTGTGCATTTGTGTCAAACACAGAAAAACTCATTTTATTTCCTTGTGAAATATTGTATTAGCAATACTGAATTACGGTAATTATCCTGGACAGTCTTCTTAAGATTGTCTCATAACTACACATGCAAACAAACTGAATATGACATACTTTATCCACTTGCAAACAGCTATTTTTTCTGATATATAAAATATTTCTAACTCACTATAATCCCTCCAGAATGGAGCAATTACTACTGCTATTACCATTAGAAGTACTATCAAAACTCCTTATGAGGAAACTAAATATACCAACTTAAGAGTACTTATCTACATGATTCCCTGGATTGACTATTCATAGGTCAATTGCCAAGGAAGGAATTGAAAGCCAAATGGTAAATTTCAATCATAAGTTAAAAGCTGGAGACATAGCTTATTATTCAATAAGCTACAGGGCATTGTGAATGTATTGCTTTATGGAGACCCTTAAAGTGTTCTGACAGATAATTCCTCATTAATTCTTTAATGCTTACTAAATAAAATACTGGACTAGTATAGCCAATGGTATAGAACAATTTAAGCTATCTTTGGCATATTTTCCTTGGTACAAAAGAAAATTGGGGGATAAGTTTTAAGGAAAAGTTGGAGTAACTGTTAACCAATGAAAGGCAAAGAAAAATTCCAGAAGCCTAAGTAGTATTTTAACAAAGACCCTGTAGACAGTATTTGCTTATGAATTCAAATATATATTATAATATATTGCTTGATGTACAATGATCCTTGACCATCATAATTTTTCCTTTATTTGAAAAAAGAATATTTTTTCCTTTGTAATTTGTAACTATTACAGCAGAGTTAATTACCAATAATTTACCAATAACTATGTTACTGAGAAAATATAAGAATGGTTTAAGTTTTCTAAGACATCATAAAATTTTCTAGTCTACAAATTTAAGTGACCTCACTGAAAGTTCTTTGCACATGTATCCATCTTGTTGGATCAAATTAAAGATATATACAATCAGTACTCTTTTTCTGTATAAAATTTATTCTAAGCAAAGGAGCTGTTATAGTTGTCATCTGTTTTGCACCCCCCCTCCTTTTTTTGGCATTGAACAATGGTTTAGCGAACAAGTGAGTAATGGACTTATTAATACTCTAGGCAGTGCTATAAAAATTCATTCTCACAGGGGAAATATCACAAATTATATTTCAACAACATTCATTGGGTATCACAATGGTAATAAATGTTATCTTTTTCTTGTACTTGACACTCCTCTTTTATTATTCTCACCAGATTAATTCGAATTTTAATACTAAATTTTTCTAAGAAATAGCCAGATATTTAAACATTTTAGAAATAGATTAAAGAAAAAGAAAGGAGGAAAATGTAACTCTTTTTCAGAAGGGTTTATAAAGCATATTTGTATTAATTTTTAAAATACCACTAGATGAGGTACCTGGGTGGCTTAGTTGGTTAAATATCTGAGACTTGATTTTGGTACATATCATGATCTTAGGGTCCTGAGATCAAGCACCATTCAGGCTCTGTGCTCATCATGGAGTCTTCTTGAGATGCCTTCCCTCTCCCCCTTCCTTAGCTCATTTGTCCACATTTGTCCACATGTGTGCTCTCTCTCAAAAAAAAAAAATTGCTACTAGAAATTAGATTACTTGGAACAATTAAATTCTACATAAATTTATTTAAATCTTAGGAAATTTCTACTTTCATCATAATATAAATTAAAGTTACTGTATTAGGTTTTTTTTTTAAGATTTTATTTATTTGACAGAGATCACAAGTAGTCAGAGAGGCAGAGAGCGGGGGAGGGGGGAAGCAGGCTCCCTGCTGAGCAGAGAGTACGATGTGGGGCTCGATGTGGGGCTTGATCCCAGGACCCTGAGATCATGACCTGAGCTGAAGGCAGAGGCTTTAACCCACTGAGCCACCCAGGTGCCCCTACTGTATTAGTTTCTTGTAGCTACTGTAATACATTATCAAAAATGAGTGGTTTAAAACAAAAGAAAATTATTTTCTCGCAGTTTTTGTGGCCAGAATTCAGAAATCCGAGTGTCATCTGAGCCACACTGCTGCTCAGAGTTTGAGGGGAGATTCCGTTCCTCACCATTTTCAGCTTTTAATGACTGTCATATTTGTTGGTTTGTGGCTATCTCAATCCAATCTCTGCCTCTGTCTTCACATGACCTTCCCCTCTGTGTTTTTGCTTTTTCAGTATGTTTTCTCTTAAGTCTCAAAGAGTGTTTTAAATGGACTTAAGCATAATTCAGGAAGATTTCATCTCAAGATTCTTAACTAAATTGTACCTGCAAAGTCCCTTTTTGCAAATAAGGTAATCTTAACAGGTTTTAGGCATTAGAACGTGGACATATATTTTGGGGGGCCATCATGCAAGCTAATAAAGTATCTGCCAAAACTTAAGAATAACATCTGATAAACTGAGTCTAGTTTATGAAGAAATAACAATAAAAAGCAGAAAAGGCCATTCTTTATATTGTGCCAATACTTCATAGAGTCCATTGTCATTCCTCTTCACCCCAAATCATTTCTAATATTCAAATCTTTATCCAAACTTTTGACTGACAAACCACCATTCGTCACTGTCTAGAGGTGTGGTAGATCTTTTTTCACACCACTTCTTAACTCTGTATGAAGAATATGGTCAAGTGTGCTACGTGACACTCTGGCAATGGGAGGGATTTCTCCCTAACGTTGGGTGTTTTAGGGCTACACTTGAATAGAACTACAGTCCTAAAGCTGCAAATTTTCAGTTTACACCAGTACATCAAGTTCATTTATCCATGAACCAAGCTCAAGACTTTCTCTATTCTATTAATCATAGGGAAACTCCCATGAGGCTGTAACTATCATTGAAGGAGAAATGTCTACTGATCCCTTGCTTAAAGGTCAAATTTGAGGAATAGAAATAGCTAAAAGAGTTGTCAAGTTTGTGCATAATTATGAAGACATTTGTGATGGATTATGGGGAGAAATGAAATGTCATCTTGAAAAAGAGTAAACACATCATTTAATGACACACATCATTAACATTTTGGCAACATTCCTTTGCTTTTATACCCTTTAAATGGTATTAAAAGATGCAAGAGAAGGAATTATATGAACAGTTTATAATTAAAAAGATTTGATCCAGATTCATATGGTGGATTGCATAGGATAGAGGTAATCAACAACTGGACTTGGAAACCTCTTTCCTTATTTCTGGGGGTAGGTGGATACATGGATTCAGCTCTTAGCTAAATTAGGATAGTGGAATTGATGATGTCCTGCTTCAACTCCAAAACTCCCCTGATAATCCACAGGGCCAGAGGGTTTTCTAGTGGTTTCATCTGGCATAAATAGGTAGACACCCTGAATTGACTATGTAATTA